>NC_059423.1:8321717-8367931 GCF_905220565.1 Melitaea cinxia
TTAAAAATTCCATCATACATCTTTGTCTTTTATATAATGTTGTAAACAGTGCCATAGGGGGAGGGGAGGGGTGTCGTTAGGCATACGAAAGGGGGCGACAAAGTCGTAACAACTGCCAAAAAAAATTCCTTACGCGTCCCCAGTGCAACATACATCAAAATACAAGTAGAATTGAGAACTTCCTCCCTTTAATGAAGTCGGTTAATGAGCATAATGAAAATTGTTCTTTCAATGAGTGCGTAAATTATTTAAAATAAATTGGTAGGGGCGACAATGTTCAATGGGTCCCGAGCGCCAAAAAACCGCGCTACGCCACTAGTTCAACAGTCAAATATTTATTTTTAATGATAAAAAAGTTTCTATATGTATCAAAGAAAATAAAAGATGGTAAACAAATAAAGTTGATATTCAACTTTAAATCAGAACAAAACACGTTATAAAAATATGCGTAAATAAACTACGTGTAGCGAGTTCACTGACCTTTAGTTAGTAATTTAGGTTTAGACTTATAAATACGCTGGTTTGGTCAGTGTCAGCTATCAGAACTAGTTAAATATCAGAATATATTTTTATATACTAGTTTTGGTCAGCGATTTTGTCTGTGCAAGAGTTTTATTTAAGCGAATATAATTTTAAATATTATTTAGAACTAATCGTTGATCTGTTGATTGTGGTTAGCGAAAGATGGGACTGACATTTTTACGCCTGTTGAAGAAAATCTATATTAATATATAAAGCTGAAGAGTTTGTTTGTTTGTTTGAACGCGCTAATCTCAGGAACTACAAGTCCGATTTGAAATTTTGTTTCAGTGTTAGATAGCACATTTATCGAGGAAGGTTTATAGGTTATATAATATTTTAGTACCTCTTTTTTCTTCAATTAACTACAATAACATTTAACTAAATAAATATAGAAAAGAAAAAAACGTTCAACGTAATGTTATAGAAGCGCAGATTTTTTTTTAAAGTTGCGTATAATGATCCTAATCAATCAAACGTATTATTCTAATCAATACTAATCTGTCCATAAACATAAGTTGTTTTGGAGATAAGAAGACAGAAAACTGTTTTTTTTTTTAATATATTATCCAAGTTGTGTATCTCATTAATTTTTATTATCTTGTATTTTATATATTTTTTATACTATTTAATTTTTGTGTGTATGCAAATTTCGTATCCATTTATAATAAAACTTTTTATTTTTATTTTATACTAGCTGCCCGGACAGACTTCGTTCTGACAAAAGTTAATAGTATTTTTTTTTTTAATATTATAACCTTTCGTGTGTCCTAAAGAACTTACAAAAAAAAAAAAAAAACTAGCCGTATTGGTCGAGGCATTCCCGAGTTATGCGCCTAGCAAAATTCATTTTTATTTACGTAGAATAGGTAGATAATATATTTTCAATGTATTATTTATTTTATATTATTTAGTTATCTTACATCCCCTTTCTTTGATTGAATTTGATTTCCTTGATTGGTTTCTAATTTCTTTCTCGTGTTCATACTTCTTTAATTCTATATTTTCTTACTTTGTATATTATCTTTTAAGATTTAATAGACATGTTAGTCGATTTTAGTTGTTCGTTTTTTTTTCTATTGAGACGTTATTTTTTCTCTAAATAAAAAAAATTGGTTTATATGTGATATTTTATTTGTTATGAACTTTATCTCGAGTTAGAACTTTTTATTAAATAATATTTACGAAAAAAAAAATAGTTTTCACAACTATTATTGCGCAAAGGCCATTTTTATTCAGTGTTACAAAATTGTCGTTCGCGCCAAAACTTTTTCATACAATTTGGATCACGGACGAAAAGCAGCCTAATCTGTAACACTGATGGCACCAATAAAGCCTTGATCTTTGCAAGAAATTCACAATATTCAAACCTGTCTCATTCACGAGTAAATTATAATAATCGTATGTCTGTCTCTTTTTCAGGTACGAGAAGGAAAACGTATCGACTATTCAACAGACATCATCTAACCGCGGTCGTGCTATCGCGTCGTTCTCGCGTTGGTTTTGTTTCGTTTTAAAATCGTGTTGTTTTCGCGAAACCTTCACTAATTAGTGCTGAAAAGTGAGTGATAAGTGTCCAGTGTGCGATAACGTAAATCAATCCGTTCCTATAACGCTCAAAACGATTCTAAAAATAGTTTATAAACAGTTCCTTTAAAATGGCTAGTGATTCAATACGTCCATACGGTGAATTGATGTGTTTTTACAAGTGAATTAAGTGTGTTTATTTTAATTTATGAATAATAATCGCTATGTGGAATTGATTTGCTCAATAAATAAGTGAACAGCGCCATCTAACGACGGGCGGCGTTTAATTAATTTGCGAGTAATAATAGCTGTCGAATTCGTTCATAAAAAATAGTCGTACAGCGCCATCTATCGTCGGGCGGCGTTGTCGCCATCTAGCGTCGAGTAGTGATGCTAGTTTGAAATGGAGGCCGGTTTCATACCGGTTAGCGCGGCGGGCACAGGTGGGAACATTCCCCCGCCCGCCGTGGTGGCGCCACCGGCGAATGTTATACGCGCGCCCGGTTTGAAGAGAGGGAAAATGGAGGAGGCCATATCTGATCGGGTGAGTTTATTTACTTTATTTCATTATACACACACTTCAGCCTATCGCAGTCCACTGCTCAACATAGGCCTCCCCAAGTTCGCGCAAAACATCCCGATTTTCCGCTATCCTCATACAGCCTATATAGCTGTAAAAATAATAGGCTGTATCTGTAATCTTTTTGGAACGAAGTTCCTTACGGCAGGCTGGACATTTGGCTGGGCGACCGAACTGAAAAAGATGTGATACTAAAACCGTAAGAAAAATATATAACGCAAGTGACGTAATATCAGTCACACGACTGTATAATATGACGTTTGTAAAAATAAAATATTACTATTAAACTTTTTTAAATTATTTATGTAATTTTATACTATCCACAAAAATAAAGACATATGTTTTTTTATTTCACTAAATAGTTTGAATTATTATTATTATTAGATATTATTTTGTTTGATTTATTTTATTTTACGGTATTTCTTATTTTCTAAAATATTAATTTTCCTAAATACTTTTATGTAGTTAATTAAAACCAATCACAAAATTAAAAAAAAATCAAGATTTTTTTTTTTCAAATTGTGGCGCTTCTATACTATCCGAAGGAACTTCGTTTCCTACCTGGTGTCCCATGACACCATATAATTTTTTATTTTTAATAATAGTTTACCTAGGTTTCGAATTGATGATATATGGAATATAAATCGATGCCAGTAATAAAAAATTGTAGTTTTTATCAATTATCAATATAGTTTTGTTATAAAAATACGAAATGATATCAAATTATTTGTTATTTATTATACCTATAATGTTAGAAGGATTACGTTTTCTGTTCTAATAATTTAAGCGTATAACAAAAATACGCTATGTAAAAAAAAGTACTAACATAATTGCATAAATTTTCACCAACTACTATTAATTTAATTATTTAACATGATCAAGAAGATTTTTATCGATAACAATATCTGTTAAATGATTAAAAAAATTATTCAAGTTGTTTCATTAGTACGTAATTAAGCGGCGCCATCTATCGACGGGTAGAGTTAAAATTATTTGATCTATTTCCTAGTAGGAAGGATGGGTATGGTATTGCAATAATAACTTATCATTAAAATTATGTAAATATGCGCTTTTAAGCTGGCTCGATCGTATTGAATTTTATGTATATATTCGTATGTGTTCATTATTAGATTCGTTTGAAGTGAGGCCCAACTGGTGACCATGGCGTTCAACTAGTCAAAATTCTTTGTCTTCTTAACATAAGACGTGTTGTATTATTATATTGCTAGTAAATAGATGCATCTTATTGTTGAAAACACATTATAATTTATAAAACATCAAAAATTACATATGCAATCGAATAAGAAATTAAAAAAAAAAAACGCGGGTGAAATCGCGTAGATAGTCTAGTACAGGGGTGAGCAACCTTTTTTACTAGAATGCCGCAAAATTTTGAACAATTGATATTCGGGCTAAAAGCACAGAATAATGGAAAATAATAAGACTTGATGGTATAAGTATTGAATTTTGGTAAGCCTTATTATAATAAAATTGACAGTTTAGAAAATTTGTAAACCTCTGGCGGGCCGCACAAAATCTCTATGCGGGCCACATGCGACCCGCGGGTTGCGGGTTGCTCGCCCCTGGTATAGTATAATTACAGTCTGCACTCATGTTGCAATTTTCGTTGCCACAAACTTTTAATAAAGTTTTCGCTAACAGTTTGCAGTGCCAACAAAAGAGTTATTGTTCTACGGTTTTATATTAAAAAACTGCTGCCAAACAGAAAGCCAAGTCAAATATCACTTCTGAATGAACTTATGTCTGACTTTCTCTGATGATATTATGCTATCTTTCTAACCTATTCGCGTAAATAAAATTATTGACTGATCGCTGTCACCCAGCCACGCCCCTTAATCAATTAACGGCCAGTTTCAATATTCACAAACAAAAAACATCACTTCAGCCTATCACAATCTACTGCTGGACATAGTCCTCCACAAGTTCGCACCAAAACTAACGCCAACTCGTGTGTTTTGCCCGTAGTCACCACGCTGGGCAGGCGGGTTGGTGACCGCAGGGCTAGCTTTGTCGCACCGAAGACGCTGCTGCCTTTCTATGGCCTGTGTATTTAAAAGCCAGCAGTTGGATGGTTATCCCGCCACCGGTCGCATTTTTAAATTCCAAGGTGCTAATGGAACTGTGTTATCCCTTAGTCGCCTCTTACGACACCCACGTGAAGAGAGGGGTGGCTATGTTCTTCACTGCCGTAACCACACAGCTGCGGTAATGGTAGGTAATTAGAACGACGTGTTCAAATTGACCAGTATGAAGTTAACCATTTAATACAATAATCATCGTAGTAGATAGAAACATTGTGAGATTCCTTAAAAAAAAAATACACAGCCTGGTGACAGACGGACGGACGGACTAAGTCTTAGTAATAGGGTTCTGTTTTTACCCTTTGGGTACGGAACCCTAAAAAAGATTAAAATTCATTTGGCATAGTATTTTAAATAAATTAATATGTATTTGTATAAACAAATATAAATCAATTTTAGACGTATTACCACTCTTTTGCTCGTGGTCGGCGTAAATCTTCGATGTTGTTTTAAGTCTTAACGCCTCGATATATCAAAAGCTTTGCTGTGTCAGAGGACACTTCATAACGTCGAGAGGTCGGTAAGAGGTCGCTTTGAACGCTATCTTTTTGCTTAAGCGTATCGTAGCGAAGAAGACAAAATTTTCATTTTATTAAATATGTTAGGGATGTCTGGTCTTATATATCGTTAGGTTCCCGACATTTCGGCACTGTAAATATCTACAACATACACACACGGTCGTCCGTTTCTTAGATAATTAACTTAATGCTTTTTTGTATAGGTGCTGGTATAGCTACATATTTTTTTGTCGATAAACGTACATATAAATAATAAATATATAGATAGAATTGGGCTTGGAATCGGACCCACACCCCTAAAAAGCATAAAGCAGGGTCACTAAGAACAGCGTCAACGGGCTAGTCGATGTAAGTTATACAAGTCATACATCGTCACATTTTACATATAAATCTTAGTGTAAATGAAAATTTCAAAACGTACAGAATGTTGTATTTCCTAAAACTATGACCGTAGATGAAAAACGTAAAGAAATTAACAACTCAGAATGAAACTTTGACCTTTTGAAATATACAAACCGCTCAAGTGCGGCTTAACGCTAGACAGGGTTGAAAACAATGAAGGAAGCAAAACACGGTTATATCCGGCAGTTAGACTTTAACTACGACCTTAGCGCTATGATTTAATGGAAGGATTAAGGTGCAATTAAAGATAGAGGATCTACTTTCCGGTTTGTTGATAGAACTATCTGATGTATAGCGGTATCTAACGGATAAAAGTTTTGAAGTAAAACTTCTTTACATACGCTTGACTTGGGGAGTAAACTAGTGAATGCGCGACGAGAGCGTTACGAAAAGTGTGATCGGGCTAGGCCAACGGAAGTTGAGAGCGAGAGATAAGTTAGTGAAGATAGAAAGGGAGAGACCATTACGTTTCATAAGTTTTACTTCAGTCGTGTGGTCTAAAGCACATTATTATTATTATTTTTTCCACCTAATTCCACTACGTTTATGAGATATTTCTATAGAGGAGGAGGAATATCTAGAAGGAGCGCAGAATCCTAATATTTTCTTTAATTATGCGTAAAAATACATTCAATACTTTATTTATACATTAATTTTTTATATATAACTAAATCGGCAAATAAGCGTATGTATCACCGGATGATAAGCGATTACCTTCGATTATAGAAGTCTGCAGCACCATCGCAAACACCTTACCCCCTTAATTCCTCCCAGGAGCTCTGGCCACCTTACTCACCAACAGGAACACAATACTGCTTGAAAACAGTGTTGTTTAGCTGTGATCTTCTGTAAGGTCGAGGTACTACCCCAGTCGGGCTGCTTCATATTTTGAGCAGAATTTATTATAGAAGTATAGCAGTCTTTGACAACAGAACGTTAATTATGTTCAGACTTATAATTTAAGTTAATTATGGTCGAATTTCGACCACTGGACGACAACTAGTTATGTATTAATGACCTATTCTAGCTCCTCTGTTCGTAATTTATTTAGGATAAGCTATATTCACAACCCGTGAAGTTGGCCCTAAGGGCCTTGCTGATAATGCTATCTTATGTACTACGGTATCCAGCAGATAAATGTTAATAAATCTTTATTTTATTATTATTAATAGATGTTTTATGTATTTATTATTGATTAAAAAAAAAACTTGAAATAAAGTAACATAACGCTTACAGGTACCGGTTATTCGTGGTAGACAAAAAAGCGGTCTAGTCGCGTGGAATGTTAATATTTTCATGAAAGTGCCGGAATGCGAGTACGTGTGCTCGAGATTTGTTCGGTTCTCGTACTGAACGTTGATCGCTGATGCCATTTCTAATAAACTCTTACGTAATTGTAGCCAGGGTTGGCATGTAGCACTACTTTGTATTAATGTATTTTTTATTATATCAGTTAGGTCGGCAAACAAGCTTAGATGCCTGCAAAACCAGACGCATCGCAAGCGCTTTACCAACCCTATCCCCATACCCCCCCAGGAGCTCTGGTCATCTTACTTACCAACGGGACTACAACACTGCTTGAAAGCAGTATTATTTAGCTGTGATCTTCTGTAAGGTCGAGGTCTGGAGCAGCCCGACCGGGGACGACGGACTCTGGAGCAGGAAATTCCCTGCTTTTCTTTAAAATAATGTAATAAAATTCCATCTACGATAGTCTGTCTGGGCTCTGATTGGACTATAACCTCAACTTCTTTTTAAAATTTGTACTAGGTACAGTTAAAATGTTATGTAAATTATAAAAATTATGTAACATTTAATATTAGTATAATTTTGTAGCGTCTGTGTAATTTAAGAGTAACTACTTTTATCGGTTTATGTAGAATTTACAGGTTTACGAGGACAGTTTTCGAAGTAAAAATTCTTTACGCACTCTTGACTTGGGGAGTAAGCTGGTGAATGCGTGACGAGAGCGTTGCGAAAAGTGTGATCGGGGGCGAACGGCAGCTGAAAGGGAGATTTAAGTTTCGTATATTACTGTAGGGGCAACTAAAGATGTTTATTTCAGTCGTGTGGTCTAAATCACGCTCGTTTCTTTACGAGTAACTGCGGTGTTTCTTGCAGGTTCTTCTCTGCAGCGTCTACATTTCGAATCGGTGTTAGGTTCACTTTAACTATTATTAATTTATAAATTAACGATTCTAAAGTTTTGAAGCGTACTTTAATAAATTCATTTTTTATTTTGAAAATTCGTAAGGATGTGTTACTTACACAAACAAAAAAAAACTTATGCTTGTTATGTTGCTTCATCCCTAAAGTCCGAAATGGCAGGACAAATAGTCAGGGGATTATTGCTAGCTTTAAGATAGCTGGGTGTATAAGTGCTAACTGCTAATTCCGTAAGAGGGTTTAAAATTTCCGAATAAAAATAACATAATTGAAGCTGATAATGTAGATTGAAACATGATCTTTTAATTATGCAGGTAGCATTGGAATTTATAAATCACTTAACGTGCCAGCTTCACCTATATATTCTCAACTATCTTTGATATTAATGGTTTATTAACGATGCGCTATTAACATTAAAATTGTCAGCCCTGTAACTATCAACCGGTGTACAATTTAGTGAAGCCGCCGCCGTCGCGGGCGATAGACGTACCTAAAGATTTCTCTAACGACTAGTCTTCGAATCGCGTGTTCTGTGCCCTGTGCTCATCAGTGTACTTGTGTATGTGCTCTGTGTTCTTTCACACATGGATATGGAAACGGTTCGACACAAAACGTTTGAATTTCGAAAATTTCGAACCTCTGTGTTCGAAAATGATTCGAAATTTAAAATTTTGTTATGGAATCTTTTTATCTCGGGTCGCATGTCGTTTGGGTTACGTTTGATAGTGTGTTCTGTGATGTATTTGTGTTCTGTTCGATTTTTGAAATTGTTTGAATGTTATTCTTTATTTTTTCTTAACTTTAAAATATAAAATAGTTTTTTAATTTCAGTTGGTATATTGCGCGGTGGTATATTGATATTATTGGTATAATTTTAAAAAAAATATTTTTTATATTGAACTAGAGATCTATCGCGGTTTTACTAGTGTCTATAATTTATATCAGATAACTTAAATACCTAGTTACTGAACTTCTGATGTACGTCGAAGCGTATTTAATCTTTCTAAATAAAAACTTTCTACCAAAAATTACCCTTAAGTACTTAGATTCAAACAAACAAACTCTGTTGTAACAGCTTTCTATTATTACTATAAATGGGCTATATTAACGTGACTCGAATCAAAGAGGAATTAAGTCTCTTGTATTTATTTAAACTTGTTTTTTTAGCACAGGACGTACGTCTCTGTTTACAAGAATTACTTTTTGTGTGATAAAATTGACGGGCGTCTTAATTCCTTAATGACTAGTTATGAACACATGATAATGGTTTAAGTTTCTAAAACTAAATAAGATTTCGTAAGTGAATAAATTTAAATATTTAACGTTTTTAGATTGGCAAAGAAAGCATCGACTTTTATCGGGATCGGTCGCTCGAAAGTTAGTAAAGACTTTTTAATGAGTTACAATTGTAAAAATTGTGATGTGGTATTCAGGTACTATAGTAAAATTATATGTTTGTTTGTATGTGTTTTATATCCGAAATAACGTTGGTAATGTCATCTGTTTGACAACGCGTTAGCGTAGCGGTCACGGCACTTGCCGTTACGCTAGCGGTCGCGGGGTCTATCCCCGTTCATGACAATTTGTATAGGCCATATAGATATTTGTGTGTTTGTGTTTCCGGACCTCCGACACGGGAGAAAATCCTACTGGGGGCCGATGAGCGTGAAGCGTTCATTTATTTACGTTTGATTGATTCAGCCTGTGTCATCTCGTAGCTGGGCGTGTGCCTCCTTCTCTATGTAGGTGAAGGATTGCAGTTTGTAATGTTATTTCTGTAGTATTGAAATTTTTTAAATTATATTAATTCATGCTTATTAAATAAATAAAATTAGATCGTCTGTTTGTAATATTAAAATAACTGCGTTTTACTAATTGTATATACTTAGATGTATACACGGTACATACATATACCAAAATAACATTTTTTACAATTTTTGTCTGTCTGTTTGTTCCGGCAAATCTCGGAAGCGGCTGGATCGATTTTGACTGGACTTTCACTGGCAGGTAGCTGATGTAATAAGGAGTAGCCTAGGCTACTTTTATTTTAGACATTTATTTTATAACTCTGCGAACTGAACAATGACTTTTCTTAAATTCCACGCGGACGAAGTCACGGGCACAGCTAGTTATATATAAATATAAACAAGTTTCAATATTATCTCCTATCTAATAGTTTAATTAAACTTATTTTCGTTCAATTATATATTATGTTGTGTTGTATCACATTAGGCTGTCAAATAAAACCACCGGACTCGTACAAAAAAAAAATGAAGTCGGATGACACCCACCTTTTTTAAGTCGGTTAAAAAGAAGCGATCATCGCCGTCAATCAGTCCTATCAGATATTGTAAGTAAACGCGAGTAAAGCCGCGGGCGAAATCTACTCGATATAAAATAGTAATTAAAAAACTAACTGTAATCTAAAGTAGCGTGAATGACTAATGTTTTTTTTTCTAAAATAAAAATAATTTTAAGTAATTCTTGTTTTTAATGGCAAAGTCGTTAAGTCTATTATTGCGTGCTAATAATGTTTTATTTTTCGTTCTAGATAGTTTTAAAGCTTTAGGTAAATAATGATATCATGGAAAGAATACGGATATTATAAATGTCTTGAGATAGTTCAGTGGGTGAAATGTTTAATATTTATCAATTAATAATCGATTCGATTCTTTAACTAAGAGAGCGTTTTTTTTTTTGTTTTTTTTTTTGTTATCGCAGGGGAATACAATTTACGGGTGATATCCAGGATGCCCGGGTAGGCCCGGGGCGGGTTAATGTATGTTCGGGGATAATAACGAAGTTGTTTTCGTCGTTTATGAACCGATTTTGATAATTCTTTTTTTGTTGAAAAGGAGATATCCCAAGTGTTGTACCATGGTAAGGAAACCGGGATCTGATGATGGAATCCCAGAGAAATCGAGGGAAACCCTCGAAAATCGTAGTGACGACTACAGCGTCTGTTTTTTTTTTTTTTTTTTTCGTTTTCGAGCAAACACAATTATTATACACTCTATAGTTACCCAAGTTACGACTAACATCTATAGTCTATACGGCCTATATAGACATCTGTCAAGTACGGAGAACGAACGCATCAGCCAGTTACCGTTACCGCTGCTGTAACAGATTGTCAATAAAATTATCTCTTAATACGTAGTACTTATAAAGATTATTCTACAGAATGTTGTTAATATGGAAAGTTTCTATTTGTTTCTCTTTGAAGATTCTCGATTAGAATAACTTTCACATCGTGATAGATTACGGCCTCCAGCGCCTTGGGCTGTTAGGTTTCCAATAACGTTAATGTTCGCTTAGGAAAAATAGTATATTATGAACTTTGTTTATGTTTTTTAACTGAGGTAGGGCACAGCAGGAATTTCCTGCTCAAAATATGGAGCAGTCCCGACTGAGGTAGTACCACGACCTTACAGAAGATCACAGCAAAATAATACTGTTTTCAAGCAGTATTGTGTTCCTGTTGGTGAGTAAGGTGACCAGACCTCCGGGGGATTGGGGATTGGGTTGGTAACGCGCTTGCGATGCTTCTGGTGTTGAAGGCGTCTATAAGCTACGGTAATCGCTTACCATCAGGTGAGCCGTACGCTTGTTTGACGAACTATTAACATAAAAAAAAAATGTATCTGTATGTAACTGCGAAGTTTTTTCTCGATTCTTCTCTGTAGAATCTACATTCCGAATCGGTGGTAGTTTCACCTTTTATTATAATTCAAATTTTAAATTGTAAGATGACGATTCGAAGGTGCCTTCGAAGCCTATTTGAATAAAGCTGTTTTGATTTTGATAGTTAAGAGCGATATGTGTATTTCATAATAGAGTTTATAAGTTTTTTTTTATCTGCTTTAAAAAGACGAGGAGGTTCTCACTTCGACTATATTTTTTATGTGTATTTACCTCATAATTTTTTACTGGGTATACCAATTTATATGATTCTTTTTTAATCATAAGCTATGTGTGTGTCTGTCTTGCGTTCTGATTTAAATTACATCAAGATGTGACGAGCTATATTTGAGTCGGTTTTATTTTCGTTAGTGACAAAAAAACTAAAAATTATGTTAATTATATATTTATTTAAAAAATAAATAAAATTGGAGTGTTTGAATGTAATATTAAAATAACCGATTTTAACTAAATTCATACAGGGGTATATATACCAAAATAACGTTTACTATGATTTTTGTCTATCTGTCTGTCTGTCTATCTGTTTGTTCTGGCAAATCTATGAAATGGCTGGACCAATTTTGACGGGACTGTCACTGGTAGATAGCTGATGTCATAGGGAGTAACTTAGGCTACGTTTATTTAAGTAATTTATTTATATTATAATTCTACGAACTGAACAATAACTTTTTGTTAAATTACACGCGGACGAAGTCGCGGACACAGCTAGTATTTAAATAATTCATATCGATACGTAGGTAGGAGTTCAAATTATTTTTTTATTGTAATTAAACATTTCCAAGTGCTCTGCTTTTCAATGGTAAAACAGCAATTTGCAAAAAATAACCTAAATTATGAAAAGTCATTGACATTAAATCGCTGAGTGCGCGGAAACCCGAATATCATTATACTCGTTAGTTTCGATGTCGGTTAGTAAAAACATGGATGCTCCGCGGCGACATTTCTCGTGGGCTTAATGTCTCAGTGGGCAGTTGTTTTGGCGTCTCTGAGGTCGCTCGTTCGATTGTTACCGAATTTCGCTTAATAGTATTTATAATGCGACCTTGTCTCCGTTTCGCTAATGGATTTAATTTTATTATTAATACGACTCGATGATTAATGACTGTGAATTATTTATCATCTATATGTAAACGTTTTGTTTGTGCGTTTGTTTGGGGATGTAATTTGTCTGAAAACCTAAACTACAAATACAAACATCCAGATCATAATAAACATTTCTATAGTCTATATACATACAGATGCCACCAGCGAACATCTAACCTTCGACCACAAGCGAAGATAAACAGAGAGAGATGGGTTCTTTGTAATTTGGTCTGCTTGACGATGTTAATATATTATTTTCTACTTCCTAATAAAGACCCGAAAAAATCACTTTTTTAAAAGGTAAAACATGAAAAAAAAAATGAAAGGAAAAGTTATTTACTATTGTTTACTAGTCTGATTTTTTTTCGAAGTCTATTATGGGGATCTATATATCCCCTCTTTTGTGGAGGCCCCGGGACTGTAGCCCCGGTTGCCCTCCCCTAAATCCGGCCCTGCCGATAAGCATTGAAAAGGAGAAAAAATCACGTGGCGCGTCTACTTTCATAAGCTTACACATATTTTCTAGTATACCTACGCATTTCTTCAATGTCACAAATGGCTCAGGGGAACCTCGGGCGTGGCACTCGACGACCTTGCTTGAAATATTTAAATTTCTGCATAAATGGATGAATAACGTAATTTGCCTAAATCTGGTCGGTACGTAGGGTAATCGCGCGGTTACACGCGTGTACGAGTATGTTGTGGTTATGCTCTGTGGTTAAGAAAGTTCGTAGTAGGAATTATGTTAAATACTTGTTAGTTTTCGTAGAGTTGTATTGTTAAAATGATACACGTATAACGTTATTTTACTAGCTGTGTCCTGCGATTTCACCCGCGTTAACTTAAGGGAAAAAATAGCCTTATAGCCTTCGGTAACTGAACTACGATTTTCCGACTTTCCGAGGTGTAATCTTCTAGCATGAATATCTCGTCTAATTTGAACTTCGGACAGTGCATAGAATCCAGGGCAAAAACTGCTGGTTAGACTTGGTATCCTCAATAAAGTCAGGCAGTACTTCACACCGAAACAGCTTCTTACTCTGTACCAAACTCAAGTTCGATCGTGCATTTAGTACTGCAGCCATTTACGAGATGGTTCTTTCAAGTACCAGCTTGCTGCTTTGGATTATGTGGGTCGACGCGCAAGACTCATCGGTGACGAAGTTAATTAACCCTTGACTTCTAAGTCTGGAACATCGGCGCAATGTGGCCTGTCTGTCGCTATTTTGCAGGATATATTTCGGAGAGTGTGCTCAAGAACTATACAGTTTGGTTCCGCCATCATCTTTCTACCACCGAACCGCAAGGCATCGCATGAATCTGCACCCGTACGTGGTTGAAATCCCACGATCTCGCACGATACGTCCCGTAAAAATTTGCAATGCCCTTCCGGCTTCCGTTTTTCCAACGAACTATAACTTGGGTATCTTTAAATCAAGAGTGAATAGGCATCGTGTAGGCAAGCGCGCACGTTCTTAGGCTGCATCTTCACTTATCATTAGATAAGATTGCAGTCAAGCGCTAGTATATAAAATCTCAATATAAAATCTCCACTTTAATTTATAGTAATCTACTGTAAAAATATCTTTGTTTATATTATTCTTTAAAACATTGAAATGCCTATAACAGTCGATCGAAGCCGGCGTCTGTGCGATTTCCTTAGCGCCATAATTAGACTTAAGCTAGGAATGTACGCTTGCCATATAAGCACTAGCTACTGGTGCGTTTGTGTGTTTGTACGGAAGAATCGGTCCAGCATTGAATCGTTAATTAATCTATTGATTTAATTTGTTTCCCTCGTGATTACTTTTGTTGTCGTTTTAAAACTAGTTTTACAAATAAAATTATTGGAAAGATCAGTAAGTGTTTGACAGTTTTGTTTTAAACAATATTTTGATGGATTATAATAGAGGTAGGAAATGGTCTGCTTAAATCTAGAGCAGTCCGACGGGGGAAGTACCTCGACCTTACAGAAGATCACAGTTATAATAACACTGCTCTCAAGCTGCAAGAGCTTCTGGGGAGGTTGGGGGAGTGGGGGTGGGGGTAAAGTTGGCAACGGGTTAGCGATGCGTCTGGTGTTGCAAGTAACTATTGGCTTCGGTAACCGCTTACCATCAGGTGGGTCGTACGATTGTTTGCCACCCTAGTCGTATGACAAAGAAATCTCCCTTATAATACCTACGTCAGTGTCTACAGACGTCTGCAACACTAGGATATAACCTTCCTCACTGGCTTCCTGGCTACCGCACGCCCCACAGGGACAGAAGAAAAATAAATAAATAAATGGAACGGAAGACAATGTTATTTGCTTGTGATCATCTGTAAGGTTGAGGTATTTGCACAGTTTAGTTGGTCACATATGGTATATCGTATACTTGTACGATTTTATTTTTGTGTTACCCACACGTTAGGAAATTCTAAACATTTTGTAATATCGTATCAAAAATCGACCGTTTCAACGGGGATCGTATTGTATACCTAATCATTAAATTTTAAAGTAAAACATACCACGTCTAAGGGTTCTTCTACGCACGCTTGACTTGAGGAGTAAGCTAGTGAATGCGTGACGAGAGCGTTACGAAAAGGGCTATCGGGCGAGGCGAACGGAAGTTAGTGAAGATGAAAGATAGAGTTACGTTTCGTATATTACTGTAGGAGCTTATTTTATTTGATACAAATTAATTAATAATTTTTCAAGTCATTTATATTTCGTAACATTATCATAGTACGTTATTTATATTAACCTGCAAAATCGTTTTATTTACTGTTCAGATTGTTTAATAACAGCTCTACGTAAAGGTTATACGAGTCAAGTTATTAAAAGAACGAATGACAATCATTCAGTTCTCAAGGTCAGATTAACGTAAATGTGTAGTGATGTATGATTTTTGCAAGTTGCAACCATTCATTGTTTGGGTCGATAATTAATTGTATGTCTAAGTTGTTGTGTGGTTAGTGCGTGTCGTGTGATAATTAACCTATTTAAGTTTAATTGAAACCTGACAAGTACTTTTTGTGTTGTCTATACTAATATTATGAAGCTGAAGAGTTTGTTCGTTTGAACGCGCTAATCTCAGGAACTACTGGTCCGTTTTGAATAATTATTTCAGGGTTAAATAGCACATTTATCGGGGAAGGCTTTGGGCTATTTTTTTCCAAATTAACACGTGTGAGCACACAGCTAGTCGCTAATTGTGCGTATTTACTTGAATATTTTTTCGTCGATCTACGTTGTATTAGACCTTATAAATTTTTATTGGATACACCGATTTTGATGATTACTTGTTTTTTAATCGACAGACGACGCTTGTTGGATATCCGTTTACCAAGGAAGGCTATAGGCTATATAGTATTTTATTATGTTGTTTGCTCGAATTAACACGGTTGGAACCGCGGGACACATCTAGTTAATAAATAACTCTTGTCAGGTACTCGCTATGTATATTCTATGTACACATATATAAAACGTACTAATCGTTATTCTGCATCTAATTCGAATGACATCACGTAGGTAAATAATGCGCAGTATCTGTAATGTAAACAGTTTGCGTTCAATAATATCTAAGTATAGTTTTATGATTGACTAGTAGTTGAGTCTTGTTGGTATTACCTTTTTTTTTTAAATATCTTATTCAAGTAGGCTTAACAAGCACTTTAGAATTGTTATTTCAAAAATTATAATTGTATCTAAACATTTTTTAATATCATATCAAAAATCGATCGTTCCAGCGGCGATCGAACCTGCGTCTCCGACTGACCGTGTCGGTGCTCTAGCTGAAATTTTTGATATGATGATTTTATATTCGGTCTAAGCGACAATGACAATAAAATATGTATAGAATTTCCTAATGTGTGGGTAACACAAAAATAAAACTGTACAAAATAAGTGTATGTCTTTGACAAGTTAGTTATAGTTAATGAAGAGCTAACATCGATTCTGCGTGTCTTTTTTTTATGTCACTAGGTCGGCACACAAGCGTACGGCTCACCTGATGGTAAGCGATTACCGTAGCTTATACACGCCTGCAACACCAGAAGCATCGCAAGCGCGTTGCCGACCCAATCCCCAATCCCCCCCAGGAGATCTGGTCACCAACAGGAACACAATACTGCTTGAAAACAGTATTATTTGGCTGTGATCTTCTGTAAGGTCTTGGTACTACCCCAGTCGGGCTGCTCCATATTTTGAGCAGGAAATTCCTGCTGTGCCCTACCTCATCTAAGTCTCCTAAGATTCCTGTTGCTAGTCAGTGTTATATGTTAATCTATAACAAAATAGATATGTATTAGTCGATTGCCACCTAAAAACAGGCTAATTTAGTTGCCCACCATAGGAATAGAGGACTCAGGGCCGTGTGTGTATGTTGAACACATTAAATACTTCGTACCTACGTGTCGATTATTCACAGCGATCGAATCGTTTTCATTTCAAATATTAAAAGGAATTGAATATCGGTGTTTCCGTATGCTATTTATAGTCTTTTAATATTCTTTTAAAAGAAATTGAAATGACTTTTAAAAATGTTATAAAACCCTGCAAGTAACAAATAAGCTTTGAAATACAGTGAAAACTCCCAGTGGATTGCAGTTTCAAAGTCGAGCTACTTCTCGTGTTGTTAGACTTTGTTACTTTTATATCTACGAGTATACATCTATACAGATGAATAGAACTGGAATGTCTGTTTGTAATATTAAAATAACCGCTTTTAACTAAATGCATATGGATGTATACACGATACACATACCAAAATAACATTTTTTACAATTTTTGTCTGTCTGTCTGTCTCTTTGCTTGTTCCGGCTCATCTAAGAAACGGCTGGACCGATTTTGACGGGACTTTCACTGGCAGATAGCTGATGTAATAGTAATAACTTAGAATACTTTTATTTTATAAATTCATTTATTTTGTAACTGCGAACTGAACAATATATTTTTTTTAAATAGATTCTTCGCGGGCGAAGTCGCGGGCAAAGCTAGTAAGAAATAAGAATTTAAGTGACAGACGAGCAATAAAGTGGAGAGTATCGTCTAGTATCTAATAATTATATATATACATGTAGAATAGGTAAAAATATAGGTCTGTGTGTTGAAATCATTGAAATTCTAAACTTGGCGATTTTCGTTCCGTTTGGTCAGATTTTTTACAAGAGTCTAAATTTAGTATCAGAGCTAGCTTGAGTCAACTTAAAAAAAATATGATTTAGAAAAATGTCATATAGTGTAAGGAAAAATACGCAAGTTCTGTAAGAATGGGTATGGTAGTGCAAATAATAACTTATCATAATTTTTTTTTAAATATGAACTTTTAAGCTGGCTCCATGGACTAAACAAGTGAGGCCCGACTGGTCCCTCGTGGCGTTCAACGTGTTAAAATATATATTTTACCTTGTACAGTGACATTTTAATAGTGCTTTTGAAGCCAACTTGAATTATAAGTAAGATGTATTTAATTGATTTTGCCTGCCCAGCGTGGTGACTATGGGCAAAACACATGAGTTCACGTTATTTTTGGCGTAAACTTGTGGAGGCCTATGTCCAGCAGTGGACTGTATAAGCTGTAATGATGATGACGATGATCTAGTTTCTTTTGTATATTAACGATAATTAATTGATATTTAATTCTCATTCTTATTTCAATTATTACCTTAAATTATTTCCTACATTACTAATATATCTTTTAAAATTATAAAAAACATAATGGCAAATGTATGTTTAAGACGAAGTGCAGCGTTGTGATTACATTACGTAATACTTCTACTACAGTACTTTGGGTTTACGACATGCGGTAAAGTTTTATTGCATTTTGATTAACCATTTGAACGTAAACGCATTGAAACTAATGAGTTTTACATATGAAGTATTTATTGTAAGAATTAGGTAATGAAGATTGTAAAGGTAGGCGTATACTACATTTCATAGAATGCTTTGAATGCTTAAGACCAAGGTCATATATTTTTTTTAATATACAGCTAGGTCGGCAAACAAGCGTACGGCACACCTAAGGATAGGCCTTTTTTTCCATGTAAGAGAAGGATCGGTTAGTTGATTGGTGGAGTTGGCGCCTATATTCACTACTTAACCATGGCACGTGGCGTGGCGTCTCCGAGGCACGATGGGGAGACCCACAGGGACAGCCATCCAAACCGGAAATAAATATTTATACAAATACAAAAATACAAACAGTGAAATATTACTAATATATAGATTTTAGACTGCGATCCAAAGGTTTATAAGCATCAAGATAATATTTCTTGAGCGCGATGATATTAAGTTGCTAATTTAAAGTACTTTTTGGTATAATGTATCCCTGAATAGGATATAATATCTCATGTTATGATTTAACAAGACTATAAGAATATTTAATAACAATAATTGTGATGCGCAAGTGATGTAGGCGTCCAAAGGCTGCGGTAATTACTTACCAACTCGCTTGGCACCATCAAACATACATGTTCATGATCAATTATAATTGTGAACATTTAACATTTGTATGAGAATCGAACGTAGCTTATATATTGTGAAGACGGCTTATAGCGTTATCATACAAATAAGTAATTATCACCCACGTACCGAGTTCCCCAGATAGCAGTGATCTAACTCGAGACGATTCGTTTGATGGGCGTCATCGAGGCTTCCTGTTTACGACCTCGGTGGGGTCAAAGTTATTCGTAAATGTTTTGTCGTATCTCGGGCTTAAGGAATTGCTTTTTGAAGACTAGTGTTTGGGGAAAAAGTCTGTTAGTATATTTAAGAATTTATATGGTCACCGCGTGACTGATTCTATGAAAGTTTTTTTTTTTATAATAAATTTAAAAGAAAGACAAAGAAATATATTTATTAGGGGCTGAAGTAAAAGTAAAAAAAGAAAGGAAAAAAACGAGTGTGCAAGACTTAAGTAAAACTGGCATAAATAGGTCTGCACTGTGTCTTAGATATACCCAAGTCAAGCGTGCGTAAAAAAGCTGTACTTCAAAAATATTGTAGTTCACTAATACAAAAAATGACATTGTAATATGACTTTTGACATAAAAAAATATAATATAAAATTATCATACACACACAAAACGTCATATATCTGTTCCTAAGGTAGGGAATTTAAATAATACATGTGTTTTAGGTAACATCCCAATGATATAGCTACAAAAAATTTAGAAGGATGTATATTAACGTCCAGACAAGCACAAGCACCCAGACCTTTATGGCTAGTAAAAATGTCTGTCGGGAGCGGGCCAGCGCAACAACCAGTGGTCCAACCATCGGGCATTAACACTCGTTACTATGTGTGAAACTATCTGCTAACCCGCATAGGACCAGCTTTTGCCCAGCTGTGGGACATTACAGGTATCACAACCTTCACAAGTCCTTGGTTTAATTTATTTTTACTTGTCCGGTTCAATTTGGTCACGTTTATTGTGCCATGTTGTTTTCGATAAAGCAGCATCGTACGGGAATTCAATAAGAGACAGTCCCGCGTTGAAATTTAGTCGAGAATAAGGAAAAAGTAGTTCGTTCACGCAACGACAGCGCCCGCCGGACCGTAACGAGTGAAGATGGTGTGTTACTCGCCGCGGTGTTTGCGCGCTCTGAGGCCGCTTCCAAGGTCGTATTTTGATTTTTTTTTTGCCATAATTTTTACTCGACTTTCTAAAACGTTTATATATAATTATGGGATTATCTTTTTTTTTAAATAGTAAATGCGGAGTTTCTTTCAGACTCTTCACTGCAGAATCTGAAATCCTAATCGGTGGTAGCTTCACATTTATCCATAATGAATAATTTAATTTGTAAAATGATGTCTTAAAGCTTAAAACCTTTTTCAATAATATTATTTTAGATTTGATTACTAATCAACTAATAGTAATCGCTTTTGTTCCTATTTTCAGTATATTTTTACCGACTTTCTGAAAAGTTGATTGTATACTTAAATAATAGGTATTTCAAATGGATCGATAAATGATAATGATCACAGCATTAAGAATAAATTGCAGTCACAAATACATTCTTAGGTTTTCGAGGAGTAAAGGAGTGAGTGGAGGGTGGGTAGGTAGGAATAGTATAGGACTACTAGCTGACTCGGCAAACATTGTCTTGCTAACGCTAAACGCTATTTAAAAATAGGGGTTGGTGGTAGAAGGGTGAAAATTTAGGGTTGTATGTATTTTTCAACGCCGAATCATAATAAAATCAAAAATAAACAATTTATCTAAAATTAAAAAAAAAATAGGGGTGGACTACCCTTAACATTTAGAGGGGGTGAAAAATAGATGTTGTTCGATTCTCAGACCTATCCAATATGCACACAAAATTTCATGAGAATCGGTCTAGCCGTTTCGGAGGAGTTTAACTACAAACACCGCGACACGAGAATTTTATATATTAGATAGGTAGTAGGTAAGTAAAAGAGAAGTCGCGTCACTCTCAATACAGTACACGGCTATGTTAGCTAAAATTAGCTACAGTCGGCTCAGTTGCATTGAGAATGCAGTCAGTTAAGTTAGCTACGCTTGTCACAAATTTTTATCTCGCTTTTTAGACTACGAGTATAAAATACCTTAAAGCCTGTTCCACCGGACTTCGTTAAAGCTGTTTAACGTTACCATCGATTGGGGGGATCGAAAGGGTTTGGTATATTTCTACTTGCAAACGTGGATTGAAAAGTTATAGTTTCATAATTGTAAGATAAACAGGTCCTAATGGCGTCTTCTACCTCCCGCTGTAAAAGTCCATTCGTAACTTATTTACCGGATAAACTTATCCATAACCGAAGAAACCGGCCCCAAGGCTACAACGAAAAGGAATAGCAGAATGAAACAGCGCGTTTCGTCGTAGTTTTAATTAGCATTTAATTGCTTAGAAACGTAACACAGTGGCCTGCATATGATTATGTTAATACACGAACTCGTCCGTAAAAACATCTATAGAGTAGTTTTTTTGTAAAGTTAAAAACTTGATAAAGCTGTTATAATTTAACATACGTAATTACACGTGATATGTGAGTACACGTACTAGGAAGAGAACTACTATTTTTTAATACTGTTACAGCTCGGTTCCTACATCATAACACTATTCGGTTTGCCCTGTTCCGACATACGAGGGTTGTGTTCGATTATCGCCCCGCCATATGTATATTTATCGAACACGCTTTATCAGTCGGCTTTTACATATAACGCAAGCATTAAGTTGCCCATCATAGGAAAAGGCGATCGTGTATGTTAAAGATATTTCTTGATTATTTGTAAACGGTTCGTAAGCGAAACGAATAGTTATTTGAATATGGGATATGGGGTGGGTCTCCCCACCGTGCCTCAGAGAGCACGTTAAGCTGTCGGTCCCGGTTGTTATCATGTACACCTGATAACCCAACCCGCATTGGAGCAGCGTGCTGGATTAAGCTCTGATCCTTCTCCTACATGGGGAAAGAGGCCTATGCCCAGTCGTGGGATATTACAGGCTGAAGCGTATATGGGATAAGTAAACAAGGGTATTGTGTACTATTCAGGAACTCTGGCTACCTTAATTACCTGAAAGCAGTATAGCTGTAGAGCCTCTAAAAGGTTTTGGGGTTGGATTGGGTTTGGGGTTGTTCAGGTCGTTCAAGTCGTTCAAATAAAACTTTACCGTTTGTGATATACCAATGGCACAAATACGATATCAATAGTGTATTATGTTCAATTCCACGGAAGGCAAATTGTATAATTGTAATTTCGTATGGTAATACCGTGGTGTAACATCTCTCGTAACACATAATAACGGTTACATCGCAATTAGCGGCCCCGCAGTCCGAGCGGCTTGTGCAATCGTTTGATTCATCAATGGATTTGTGCGATTATGAGAGTGCGTCGCTTTTTACGACGATAAGGTAATGGTAGCCATAGTCGTGGTGGGGTTTGCTTTTTAACCGACTTCAAAAGAAGGGAGGAGGTCACACGAGTTTATTTTTTTTTGTGTTACTTCATAAAATTTTAATTTGTACAAATTTATTTTTTTATACACATTATGAAATTCTAATCATTTTTTAATATCACATCAAAAATCGACCGTTCCAGCTGGTATCGAACCTGCATCTCCGACTGACCGTGTCGGTGCTCTAGCCATAGAATTTTCACTGGGTGTGTCGATTTTAATGTACATTTTTGTTTTTGAAAGCCGGTGCTTACTGTTGATCTCTGTCGAGTAGTTTTGTGTTACCTCTGTTTTATCGACTACCAACGTCGTATTACTTTAAGTGTATTTTTTTTTAATTTGCGAGCAAACAACTATTCTATCGCTTACTAATATATGAATTATCGAAATCGCGATTTAAATTGTATAAAAAAAGTCGTACTTTTTCCTTTCATACCTTCAAAGATCGCTTGTGTCAATAAAATTTAAAATTTTCATCTGTAAGTAAAAATTGGTCAAGTCGAAGTTGATCACCTACATTACTTATTAGTTAAGTTCAAGATAGAAATCGTCGAAGTTACATATTTTTTTTTACATATACACGGTTGTCTGGTTCTAATAAGACGCGACTCATTTTGATATTATAGATATTAGTTGGGATGTATAATACTCGTAAATAATACGCATACCAATAGATACACACATTTCTCTTCTAGCGTTGTATTCAATTTGACAAGTCAGAGTAAGCCCTTCAGACGGGAGAGTTTAATTTTGGCTACAAGTACAATACGGACAGCAAACAAACTGCAAAAGTTTCTAAAAATAATAATGGATTGAGAAGTAAGCCTCACAGCGAACATAAACCTGCAAGGACGCGAGCGATTCGTCACGACACACAAACAAACCCACATACATTCCTACGTTTGTGTCGTTAATATACAAATGACAGTCATGGTTTTATTAAAAATACAACGTGTTTCGTGCGGTTTGAGTGGTACTTATTCGATTGATTTTTAAGATTTTTTATTATTAAAATTTGGCTTAAGTATGTGTTAAAAACGTGTTTTTTTTTTTAAGTTTTTTAAATATATTTTATTTTAGCAGATGGTTATTTGTAAAAATGTCTATATTACAAGCAGTCCCGGATTAGCCTGTAAGCTATTTAAGCAATTGCTTAGGGCATCCCGTCTAGGTCTAGGGCACCAGAGACGACCGAGACAAAAAAAACGAGCACACGAAAGTTACAGCAATTTCAATTAATTCTTTGTAGATCACTTAAGGATAGGGGGGCCAGGGGAAGATTGCTTAAGGCATCAAGTCCGCATCAATCCGGCACTGATTATTAGTTTGATTTTGTTTTACCTTCTATACTGGTGTATATTTTGTAGCATGTAAACTTTTTATCAGGAAATAGGTTTTCTAACGTGACAAAATTGCATTTTTTTCCACCAAAATTGTTTTCCAACGCGGTAATAATTCAAAAGAACAAGTAACGTGTGATAAATAAACAGACTATTTAAATTTATTATATTAAATATACATACGACCTTCCCACGCGTTTTTCGATTCTTGTATTCCGTCAAACGTATTTATTTACGTAGAAGAACAACGCCAAAGTAAAATCAATTTTACGCAAAAGAAAATAGAGTTTAATATTTATCGTAAATGTTCTCATGTTTTGTCGAATTGTTTGGAATGATATAATGTTTGCAAATAATATTAAAAGCGAATTACAATACAAACATGAGGAATTGTGTCAGATTCTACGTTCTCACGTTGAACAAAACGACGGACATATAACAACATCGTTGAAGTATTGCTGTGTTAAATGTATGCATTAAATTTAACCACATATACTGACATACCATTTGTAAGATATGCACAGCATCAGTGAGAAAGAAGGAGCTTAGGTACAAGATAGATTTTGGCTAAAATTTGGCGCAAAGGTCTATAGTACTACTAATACCTGCTAATCTAGACGTCTAGTATTAGTATATTTTTCAATAATAATATATTGTGTTCTTGGGATAGATTTGAATGCGAATAGTCGCAAGCAAAAGTTCACTCATCATCACTTCAGCCTATCACAGTACACTGCTAGACATAGGCCTCCCCAAGTTCGCTCCGAAAAAATGGCGCGAACTCATGTGTTTGCAACAAGCAAAAGTTAGCTAATCGCAATCATAATCACAGGAATACTGGTACAGGCTTGTAGGATGATATCTGTCGAGGGCTCAGAAACACAAAATACAACTAAGTACACTGTTTTCAAGCATTATTGTGTTCCTGTTGGTGAGTAAGGTGATCAGAGCTCTTGGGGGGAATAGGGGATAGGGTCGGTAACGCGCTTGTGAGGATTCTGGTGTTGCAGACGTCTATAAGCTACGGTAATCGCTTACCATCAGGTGAGCCGTACGCTTGTTTGCTGACCTAGTCTTATAAAAAAAAAACGACAGTCACAGGACTGTCGATCTGTAGTTTGAATCGCTGTAGGATAAACATGATTATAATGCATTATGTTAAACAAAAAGCGCGGGCATTTTAGAGCCCGTGCATGTTAATTTAAAAGAAAAGCATGTAAATTTAAAAGTTATGTAAAACATTATCTATTGTAACTTGGTATCTTGAAAGGTCTTTCCGAAGTAATTCAGAGATATGGCCTAAATCACACCAATCGCCTTTGTTACAAGATACAAGATGACATAAGATCTGGCGAGTGTCTTAATTAAGGAGCTTGTAAGCTGAATGGTGTAATTGCAATATTTCTTTTATGAAATTTTGTTGTTTTTTTTTTATCTCGTAATATTTCATTAGTATTGTTCTAAAAATTGTTTAATATTAGATTTGAATTGGATATGTATTTAGAGATTATCTCAAAGTTATATATTCTCATGTTTTTTTAACAGTCTTCAAAATTGAAGGAGGCTCTCAATTCGACTGTGTTTCAGAACTCTTGATGGATGCACTGATTTAGATAATGCTTTTGTTAATCGAAGGCTGGTGCTTGTGCTGGTCTGTTGAGTACTTTTTGTGTTATCTTGAATAATGCGTATTTTGTTGCACATTAATGTATATTGTCTAGTAGAGTAATAGTAGTTTCTTCTTGATTGGAGTTAGTGTCCTAGCAGGTAACTCAATTTTGAGAAAACTGCACGTTTTTAGTAAAAAATAAATCCAGCCTCTTACATCGGATTCTGATAAAAGCTATCTGACGTATAGCGGTATCCGACAGGTAAAATTGTATGATACATTTATTCTCTATCTAACTCTTGACTAGTATATATGTTGTTGTTTGTAGTTGACTTGATATAATTAAGATGATAAAGGACTTTTGCCATGTACCTTTTATCTTTTTTTTTTTAATAATAATAATCTTTATTTCTTCAAACGTTAGTACATAACATTAACACATATTACATCAGTTATATTTAGTCACAAAAAGAACAGTATGTCTCTGGTCCCCACACTAGGATTCCCTGTGTCGTGGGGTCCAGTCCCTTCCATTAGTTTAATACGATTCCGTTAGTTTAAACAAAAACAATGCATTTAAAGTTTATAAAACTGAAGTTAAGTAACGCGAAAGTTTGATAACCATATCCTTCTCTTAATGAAAAAGTTAGTCCAGCAGTGGGGACTACTAACAGACCCAGATTTTACCCATAAATCTTTATCACGATTCGAATCCACATTAAGATATTCAACTAAATCGATCATACCAGAAGGTCGCACCATATTAACAAGACAATCGACCGACTAAGCGTCACTGGATCAAGGATGGTGTTCGTATTATGTGTCCCATTATATTATAATATGATTATTATGCGTCAAATAATAATGTAAACACCACGCTCGATACGAGTATTGTGGGTGTGAAACATGGGCTACGTGTGTGTTTGCGAGGACGAAAATAAAATAAAGTTATAAATATTTGATTCGAATTTGACTTGTTTGTAATAGTGATACCATAACTATCTGTAAATATTTAGTTCTTAAGTTGTGAATTGTAAATATGTATAATGTTTAAATAAATAAATATTAAATTAAAAAAAATAATGATTTCACATCTGTGAAGATCATCATTACAGCCTATACAGTCCACTGCTGGACATAGGCCTCCACAAGTTTACGCCAAAAATAACGTGAACTCATGTGTTATGGCTGCCTTTGTCGCACCGAAGACGCTGCTGCCCGTCTTCGGCCTGTGTGTTTCAAAGCCAGCAGTTGGATGGTTATCCCGCCACCGGTCGGATTTTTAAGTTCCAAGAAGGTAGCGGAACTGAGTTATCCCTTAGTCACCTCTTACGACACCCACGGGAAGAGAGGGGGTGGCTATATTCTTTAGTACCGTAGCCACACAGTACGATCAGTGAAGATATATATAAATATATTTTACATAGATTTTAATGATTTATGATAACTATATGTCGCTTATCCCAAAATCGTATCGGCCGCATACATGTCCATATGGATGATGGCGCCAAATTTTGTGTGCGCTCTGATGTAATGGCGCGTGGAAGCGCTAAAAAATCGACAGTCTCAGGCTCGATTCCCTTTCGTCTTATCACAAAAAAAAAAACGTTACACCTTGAGAAATGTCAACACGCTAACTTTTTCACCTCAACTTAAAATTAATATAAAAATTTACGAAATTCAAATCGTCAATTTGGCCAGCAATCACACGGCCGGTTGAACTCTGAAATGTCAAAGGCGTGTGCGACTCTAACCTACATCGGATTGTCCCTTCACCTGTGAACGAATTGACAGCATTGGATTTAGGTAACTATTAGATTTTATACAATATTGCCAACATCAGGGCCAAAATATGATCGTCATGTTCTCGATTTATTGATTTGGAATAAGTCTCATAAGTCTGGCTTTGGTAAATGTTAGAATTGTTGTGTTAAATTGTTATGTTCGGGGATAATTTCGTCGTTTATTAACCGATTTTGATAATTCTTTTTTGTTGGAAAGGAGATATCCCAAGTGTGGTAACGTGATAAGGAAACCAGGATCTGATGATGGAATCCCAGAGGAATCGAGGAAAACTCTCGAAAATAGTAGTGACGATTAGTGCGTTTGTTAATTTTTTCGTCTACGTTGTATTACTTGTCGATGTAATTGAAGTCGTTTTTTTTTCGTTTGCCAGCAAACACAATTATACTTTTTGATTTTAGTCTTGTCTGTTAAAGTAGAAACATCTTATATTATTGCTGTTCGTTTTCCTCGCTAAAACTCGAGAATGGTTGGACCGATTTGACTAATTTTGATCTTGAATTGTTTCTGGAAGTTCAGAGAAGGTTTAAACGGTGAGAAACATAAATATATTAAGTAACGGAACATTCTAAGAACGACAATTTAATTTTCCAATACGAAATATTCCTAATTGTGAAACGTTTCACGTCTTTTGTCAAAAAAATTGTTACTTGATTGTCAAATATTTATTGGTGCGTTCAGAAAGTCTTGTCCATATTTTTCACAAATATGTGGTGATACAAAGTTCGCCGAGTTATCTGGTGCGTTTATAAATGAGGATTTTAAAATAGTAAGTGCTGGGCCTCTTCTCTAATCGATTCAGTCATTTCTCAGTAGTATCTGTTTTCCAAATAGGGGGTAGCTTCACATGAATTATATCTAATAAATTTGCTGCATTGTAAAATGATTATTCAAATGCTGCTGTTGAAGATTACTTGAATAAAGCAATTTTAGATTCTGGTGAAACCTCGAAATAGAAGTGAATTCAAAAGAATTGTTTTTCGATACCTTTCTTTGTTTACGGACTTGTTTTTATTACCCATCTTCGCAATGTATCCTAAGCCTGTAATTCAAAATTCATTGCCCAAAAATACTTAAATATCGAGCAGTATATGTTGTAGTTAACATTAAAGTAAACGGTCCGTAAGCAGAACGAATCGTTTTATAAATATAGGAACTTGTTGTAATGGTCTTGTACTATTTTGAAATTCAGTATCCTAATTCAAGCTGCCTTTTGACATATGTCGAAGTTTTTTATGCTGGCTATTTTTATGGTGGCAAACGAGGTTGGTTCGCCTGATGGTAAGAGGTTACCGTAGTCTATGGATGCCTATAACTCTAGGGTTGGGAAGGTTGTGTCTGTATAATCTCTGCTGTGGACACAGCGCATCTCCAGGAGGTATTGCTTCATTACTCACCACAGGAACACAACTCTTCTAAAGATCAGTGTCATTCGTCTATGATTATTAAGTGAAGTTTTGTTCCCTTGGTTTGTAAGATAGCCAGAGCACCTGCGGAGTGTCGTGGGTCGGCAACACGCTTGTAATTTCTGTTGTTGCAGACGTTCACAGACTACGGTAGCCACGTACCATCAGACGGACCTTGCAAGAAAAATTCTACTTAATAATGTTATTTTTAATATTATCAGGCTTATGCTCCATCAAAACTTAACCACGCCTCTAACTTAATCAAGTTGTGAGCTGCAAGTGTATCGAATCGACTACCGTGACGAAACCCATTAAGGCGTAGCTAAACTAAAAAACCTAAAACATGGCAGCAAGCAGCATTTCATTAAAATTACTAATTTCGTTTACTAGTAACTTTAATTATTATCGATAATATCTTATTGGACAATTCATTTTTAACCAACTTCAAAAAGGAGGACGCTTTCTCTGACGATTTTATGTTCGAAAGTTGAATTTCCAAAGTTCCTCCAGGTGTTCCTATGGGAAAATCTGACGTGTAGTTTTTGAGTTATCTCTTCTAATGTGAGATGTACTGTCCTTGTCGATCTAAATTAAAGTCTGTTTTTGTTTCAGAACAAACAGACCTATATACATTTACTAGCCGACCCGTGCCCACTTTGTTGGGATTATTTTTGTCATGCAAATATAGAGTAAAGTTTTCATCTCGCTCGCATTTCTCCGATTTGATTTATGTATACTATTATTTTTCACTAATTTTTTTGTTCTATAACAATAAAATATAGCCTATGTCACTCCTGAATAGCTAGCAAAATTTTCATTATCGGATCAGTATTTGCGAAGATTACCTCACACAAACAAAGTTAGAATCTTTACCTCTCTATAATATTAGTATAGATTTATATATACAGAAACGATTATATATGTATAATAGATACGCACAGATGAACGCATCACTTTTACCAACTTTCTCGATCGAGAGTGTTGTGAATTACTCCTCAGCGAGACAATGCAGCGTGTGTCTGTACGTGAGATACTGGAGAGGAAATTTCCACTACAATAGTTAATTAATTGTTTAAGTTGTTTATACGCGCGTTTTTGCTTGTGTTTACTGTCGTCGAATCTTAAGATTCAGGTTTTTGTTTAGTACAGAGTGAATTTCTCAAACTTGATACAAGCGTCAAGCAATTAGTCCCAGTTATAGTTATAATAATTATCACGAGATAACAGCTGTTCGTTTTTGGTAAGAAAAATATCCTCCTACCCTCGTCGAAACAGTGTTTATGCTTCGTTTTTATTTTGTGTGGGAGAAAAAGTCTTTATTCCAAGTATGTGACATTGATTTCCTTTTCAGTATGAAGCTTTATAGAATGTATATAAAACTTAGTATGACATCAAGTGACGCCTCAATGATACGCATTAATCATCATCAGTCATTATCGATTTTATATTCGCAGTTTTTTTATTAAATTGTAACTGCGGAGTTTCTTTCCGATTCTTTTCTGCATAATCTACATTCCGAATCGGGGGAAGCTTCACTTTAATCCATGATTAATAATTAGCAAAATGGCGTTTCTAAAAGTTATTTGATTTAATTTGATTTGAATCCGGAGCTGCCTAAAACAGTTATAATATCTAAAATGCTATAAATTAAATATATAATGTAATTACTATAAAATCTCATATAAGTCCTCAATCCAAAAGTCATACAGGTCGGGTTCCGTAATTGGTCCGCCAAGCCATGATCGATACACAGATATGGAGGTCCGGAGCTATTTCCGGTGCGGCGTGTCGCTTCCTTTTGACGCCATCTACCGGAAGACGGCGGAATCCCTTTAACGGTTAATTTTAAATGTTAGGTTCTATATCTGCTTTGATTGCCTATAGTTTTTGAAGTAAACCTTCGTTACGAACGCTTGACTTGGGAAGTTTAGCTGGTGAATGAGTGACAAGAGATTTACGAAAAGTGTGATCGGGCGAGGAGAACGGAAGTTGAGAGGGAGATATAAGTTGGTGAAGATAGAAAGAGAGAGAGTTACGTTACATTACAGCGAATATAAGTGTTAAATGCAACATTAAGTAAAGCCAAGCGTGTTGACTAGCTATATTAAAAACAGGACAGTTATGGATAAAGACTAATATTATAAAGCCGAAAAGTTTGTTTGTTTAAACGCGTGGACTACTATTTGGAATCACAAATGTTTTTGTGTTGGATAGCCAATTCATCTAGGAAGGCTATAGGCTATAATATTGAAGTGAACGCGCGCGAAACCGCGGCGTACAGCTAGTACAGAATAAAGTAGATTTATCATTAAAGCGAAAATAAATTAATAATTATCGAGTAGAAAGTAAGTGTAAAACAGGTGTTTGTTAATAGGAACTTGCTCGGGCGGCTTTCGATGTCGTTCGCCTTCTGTTTTTATAGACCAGCGTTGGTCTGGTCAGTTGCGTTATGTAATACAATAAACTAAACGATTACTGAATTATAATTGTCTCTGTACTCAAATAAACGACAACGATTTATATCGACATGTGTACCAAGTCCACCGACCGCTCTGGTGTAATGGTGCGTGTGCCGTGTCGGCGGCGCCTAAACACCGACGGTCGCGGGCTCGATTCCCGCTTGAAGTGGGTATTTGTGTTTGTCCTTGTGGGTCTTCCCACCGTACCTCAGAGAGCGCGTTAAGCTGTCGGTCCCGGTTGTTATGTACATCTGATAACGATCGCTACTCATAGAATATATCCCGCAACCCGTATTGGAGCAGTGTGGTGGATTAGGCTCTGATCCTTCTCCTACGTGGGGAAAGAGGCCTATGCCCAGTAGTGGGATATTACAGGCTGAAGCGTACCAAGTCCAAAATTTTTTCAATTAAATACGAATTACTAGGGATAGATTAAAAAGTACTCGTCAGATCTTAATCAAATTCAAATGGGACTAAATGACGAGCACCAGCTTACGCAAAAAAAAAAACGAATTATCAAAATGGTACCACCAGTAAAAAGTTATTAGGAAGATACATAATTTTTTTTATGTCTCTAGGTCGGCAAACAAGCGTACGGCTCACCTGATGGTAAGCGATTACCGTAGCGCCATAGACATCTTCAACACCAGAAGCATCGCAAGCGCGTTGCCGACCCAATCCCCCCAGGAGCTCTGGTCACCTTACTCACCAACAGGAACACAATACTGCTTGAAAACAGTATTATTTACATGGTACTACCTACTTTATGGTACTACCCCAGTCGGGCTGCTCCATATTTTGAGCAGGAAATTCCTGCTGTGCCCTACCTCAGTTAAAAATACAGTCGAATTAAAAACCTTCTCATTTTTTTGAAGTCAGTTAAAATGTATTATGTTATACCGTACTACTCTTTAATGTAATTAAAAACAGTCGTACTAAAAAAAGTTATATGTCGGTAGGAAATTTGCCAGATCAGCTGTGAATGACAGACAGACTGAATGACAGACTATAATTATGAAGTATGCACGAGTTGGTTATGGCCCGCAGCCGCAGTTAACGGAAGTTACGTCACAATAAGCCGTGATCGTACAACTTTCTTGGTAGAATGTTTCCGCAGTCATCTCCGCGGAAGAGATTCTCTCAAATCATTCCCTTATATGACAATATCGGTGATTTCCGTTTCATTTGCACGTTGGTTTTCAACTTCAATATTGAGATTTTTAAAATTGAGATACTATGCTATTAAAAATTTGTGTGTTTGAGATTTGTATTATTTATTGAAACGTTATAAAATAGGGTTTACAAAAAAATGTCAAAAAAGTTACCAGCTGAAGCGTATTACTTTCATGGGTTCAGTAATGCCATGTTTCATACTGGGATATTATTAAAATTTAAAGATTGGTGTTTTTGGTGATACTCTTGCAAGATTTACTTTCCGAATAGCTAGAAGCTTCCCAGTAACTCCAATATTTTTTTTTTATCTCGTTATCTAATCGCAAATGGTATTAAAAGCGATTGACCAATCACGGATCAGAGCTGAACTTTACACACTCACTTTTACCCTTTGACGGTCTACCGCGTCATATGTCACTCGTTCGCGGGTAGTCGTGAGCGGCGTATGCGTGTTACACCGGTTTCCCTTAACGCTATTCGACAGATTACTATATCCAACGGATGAAATAATAATAATAATAATAATTTATTTCAGACATATGTCCATATTTTTGTTAGTTACATCTTTTCCTAAGCTATGTTAGTTCCAATAATTGTTACAAATGACAAACAAACAAATTATACCAAGTCAAAAATCAATAAAAATAACACTAACATCAAAATCAATATACTAAAATTCAATCAAACCCAAAATTAAAATGATCACCAAATTCAATACTAAAATTCAATCAATATTACAATAATTAAAATTAAAAAATTAAAATAAATACTAAAATTCAAAAATTATTGTAATTTTAAATAAAAAATTAAAAAAAAAATCAATATTAAAATTCAATCAAAATTAAAATTAAAACTAAAAACTAAAATCATAATTCAATCAATAGAAAAGCTTAAGAAATAAGAACTTATTCAATTTAAATTAAGTTTCAAAAAAAATGTATGGTGTATTATTATTTTTCACAATCGAATTTCACTATTTTTTATGGCACATACCTATTTGCAATTATATCTAAATGTTGTAGTTTCTTAATTAAAACAGGTCCTAGTGGCTTATTCTACCTCCTGCTGTTAAAATCTATTAGTATTTTATATGCGGGATAAACTTTATCGACAAGCTGTGTAACAGGCCCTTAGTGGTTTAGCGATTTGTGAAGTTAGAGCACTTTCTAAAATATATTCTAGGTTTCGCTTTAATTGATTTTAGATAAATGTATTTTATGAATTTTTTTAAAATGGTTTTTTTAAGGTGCGTAAAGAGGTTATGCTTCATTAATGATATAAGCATTTTTCAACATCCATATTTATATTACAACAATATATTATGTAATATAAAACGTTCTATGTGAAACGTATCTCGTAATAAATAAATCAGACATTCACCAATCATACTACATCAGAGGTATGTCTGGAATCGAATTCGTGACCGCGCCCGTGATCGTGACGGGCGACTTGTACTGTAACAATAAATAGCGTTTGTTAATGATCGTGTCTGTGTGTGAGACATGCTCAGATGTATCTCTATCGATCACTTGTGAAATTTTAAAATAGCTAGCTTTACGCTCGCGGCTTTGCCCGCGTGAATTACGCGTTTTTCTTATAATCTTATAATATTTTTTTTTATGTCACTAGGGCGGCAAACAAGCGTACGGCTCACCTGATGGTAAGCGATTACCGTAGCTTATAGACGCCTGCAACACCAGAAGCATCGCAAGCGCGTTGCCGACCCAATCCCCAATCCCCCCAGGAGGAATATATGTAAAACATGGTCGTATGTTCCGATGTTAAGCATCTTAATGCTTGTTATAGGTAACAGCCGACTTTGATAATCATATATATATATATATATATATTTATAAATATACATAGAAGTAATAGGTACATATTTAAATATATATAAATAAAAATATTACACCCAGGCTCAGAAAGCAGGGCCGCTACAAACTGCGCCAACGAGCTAGTCAATTTTTTTTTCAGTTTTCTACCGTTAAATAGTCTTCTGTGTCATTCAGTGACCATTCTGTAGTGATAAACGCCTTCAACTCCAGGACCCTACTGCTGTCAACAGCTCAGGGGCTCATCTCTAGGAGCTGCGTCTATCTTACCACAGGAACACAACACTGCCATATGATTGAGGTACTTTCCCAGACGGGTGACTCCTGATTTAGAGCTAGACATTTCCTGCTGTGCCCAACCTCAATCAGAAATCGATTTGGATAAATGGCATTTAATAACGCCAAATGCTATTTGAGAACAGTTACTTTTTGCGTACAGACGGACAGTTTAATTTTTTTTATAAGTATGTACATATACATAGACAAGACATCAATCGATCAATGAGAGAGTGGTTTCGATTCTCGGTTGAAGTCGAGCGTGACGAATGCATTGTAACGATTGATTTTACTTTTTTTTTTTTTTTATATGTACGTTTGTCAGTCTGCGATGTAAACAATTAACAGTCTAAATGGTTAAAAGATATTATGGAAAGAAATTAATAATTAATTTATAACTTAAATGTTCCAACGGTTTCCGAATAGAATCGGTTTTTATCCGACTTCAAAAAAGGAGGTTCTAAGTTTGTACGTCTTCTTTTTGTTTAAAAATTTTTAGTATCATTTAAATAGGCTCACTTTTTATTGTTATATATGTTTTTTTTTATTATACTTTATTGCACATACAAAAAAGAAGATACATTGCCTTGCCTTATCGCTTATAGCGATCTCTTCCAGGCAACCTTTAATGAAAGTAGTATAGGAAAAATTGGTGGGTAATAGTGCGCAATCAACAACGCAAGTTTATTACACATCTCATCTTCACTTGCTTAGTGTAATAATGTACACGTTGTTACATCAATACATATAATAAAATGTTACCGTTCGCTGTCTGTACATTTAAGATATATGAGAAAAAATGTTATTGGGACCTTTATCAACGCAAATAGCACCCAAAACAATGATTGTCAGAATTTTTGTCTGTGCGTTTGTGCACGCTAATCTCAGAAACGGCTTTACAGATTTAGATGTGATCTTTACTAATATATTGTGGCAAGCTTAGCTTAACATTTATTGTTTTTTTCATGTCAATCGGTTCATAAATAAAAGAGTTATGCCAATTTAAAAAAATCGCGTTGAACATGTAGTCACTATCTCCACGCGGACGAAGTCGTGGGCACAGCTAGTACATAATATGTTTTATGTAGAGATATATGTATAGTTATATTAGACAGACGTCAAAAATTACTGTTTACTGTAACTCATATACTTTAAGTTACAGCGTGTCATTTTATAGCCTATAAATTTTCACGATAAAAAGTTTCTCATCAAAAAAAAGATTATATCATTTCGCAAACAATTTTCGTGCTGTGTTTGTTTTTTATACGGCCTCTGTGGTATTGTTTAAATTTTACCAAAGGCAGTATTTCATACTAAAAAGCATTCACGTATATAACGACCTGCTTTTACGTATTAATGTTAAATAGAAACGTGCAGCGTTGCTCTGAATATTGAAATTCTTTTTAAAATGTATATTAAAAGGTAGGTCATGTAATATACATAATTATATAAAAGAAAAAAAGATTATAAGATAATGTTATGGTTTTACCAGTTCGTCTGTAAAGTATTTTTGTAAAGCGTTAAGCTTATAAGTTGTTAGGGTAAAAGTCAAATCAAATTCAAGTTTGGAGCAATTTATTTATAATAAGCATTGAAAAAAGATACGTCGTTAAAAACTGCTGAGAAGAATTGGCAAGAAACTCCGCAGTTAGGGGTCGTTAATCACGTGAAACTCGAATTTGGAAAACTTGGAAAAAACACGAAATATCACAAAAAGGGGAGGGAAGCATATCACGTGTACCTATTTATTTTTCATTCATTAAAAATACTCTGCAGTCTATTTTTGTCAAGTTGTGTTCTCTGACCTCTTACACCTGAATGTGTGTGCTTTGCGTTGTGTTGCTTTGCCACGAAGTTCTTATGGGATTCGGGATTTCTTAAGTAGAACTAAAGAATAGCTACATAAATACACAGTTGAACGTGTTTAAACTGGTGTGAAAAGCACAATAGTCCTCGACATCTCACAAACCTTTCAAGCTCTTGACCTCGTGTGGTTCTGTTGTTCGTTGTTTGAAGATTTCTTCTAAGACTGTTGTTTTATTTTAAATCATATAAATATTTACTTTATTGCATTAAACATACAATTATATGTATCGTTGATGGCAAAGATGGACTTATTCTTAAGAGATCTCATCCAGTCAACAAATGGTCATGAGAGAGAGTGTTATATAGCGAGGGAAACAAGAAATAACATCATCACATCACATCACATCGCATGATGATGAGTTACTGTTATTTTTAATTAATTACTTTATAAATAACAAACTTTCAAACTTTGACTGTTTATTCAAATTGAAACTACCTACCATTAATCTTAAGCGGACGTCCATATACTTAAGCAGTATTCCTAAAACTTTACGTTTCACCAATACGTATACGAAATTTAACCGTCCGTTAGCAAAACGAATAGTTATAAATATAGGAACCCGTCGTCAATTGAATGTTACGGACGAAGTCACGGTACAGTTACTATTTGTACCTATATCAATGTTACGGTATCAATGACGAGCCCGCGCAGGTCTCCAGCACCCTTTACTTTCACTAGTGAAACTGATTGGAGCGCTTTCTCGAACTACCTCGTGCCTCCCGGCGTGCCTCGTACTGTAATTATATATCGACTAGCCCGTTGGCGCAGTTTGTAGTGACCCTGCTTTCTGCTCCGAGGGTTGTGGGTTCGATTCCCACCCCGAGTCTGGATGTAATATAAATATTTATTTATAGATTTATATATGTATTATTTATAAGTATGTTTATCGAAAAAAAAAAATGTTGCTATATACCAGTCGGCTGTTACCTATAACACAAGCATTAAGTTGCTTACTTTAGGAACAGACGACCGTGTGTGTATTGTGTAAATATTTATGTATTTATTTATATTTATATACTACTAGCTGAGATCGCGACTTCGTCCGCGTGGAATTATAAAAAAGTTATTGTTCAGTTCGCAGAGTTATAAAATAAATAAATTTCTAAATTCAGAGATCAGCCGGAACAAACAGACAGACAGACAGACAAAAATTGTAAAAAAATGTTATTTTGGTATATGTACCGTGTATACACCCATATGCATTTTGTAAAAAGCGTTTATTTTAATATTACAAACAGACACTCCAATTTTATTTATTTGTATAGACTATAGCTGCCGGACAGACTTCGTTCTGTCAGAAGTTAATAGTAAAAATTATTTTTTATTATTCACAAGCCCGGAACTGAAAGCTGGATACACACCGCGCCAACTGGCTGGTCAAATCAATTGCATCCTACTAGGTGACGATGAATGTGAGGAGATTACAACACTAAATAATTACAAAACAGAATTACCTTTAGTCTGAAATCACTAAGTATTTCCATTAAAAACCGAAATCATTAAATCAAGATATCAATAAAAAAAATGTGCGTGCGTGCAAAGTACACACGTCGGAATTGAAACTTCTTTGGCAAACTAATTTTTAAGTCTCGTTTATATTCATACAAATCTAAAGCTTTAGATTTCCGTCCCAGCGCCATCGACAAAAACGTTGCCGTTTCATCCGTAAAAATATTACCCTCATGCGCCCGAAGAAGTTTCACTTCGAAAACTTCATTAAAACCATACATATTTACCCGGATATAAATACTCATTAAAAAATTCAAAATACGTCGTTACATAATTCAGTTTCAAGTACACAAGTACTTCCTACATATGCACCAAGGTCGTATTAACGCCTGCTGACGGGCTCTAATCAAATGTACGCATCAACATCTTGGGACTTGTAAAAAATACTAATTTGTTGCTCTATATAAATTTTTAATTACAATTTTTTTAATTATGTAAAACATTTATTTTTGCAGCAAACAGTTTATTTCGTATTTTTATTTCATTATTTTTGTAAATGTTTTTTATATCTTACTAATATTATAAAGCTGAAGAGTTTGTTTGTTCGCTTACACGCGCTAATCTCAGGAACATCTGGTCCGATTTTAAATTTTTTTTGACTGTTAGATAGCCCATTTATGGAGAAAGACTATAGGCTATATATCACGACACTAAGACCAATAGGAGTGGAGTTTTTTTTTCATTTCGAAAGGTTCCGCTGCGTCAGCTGCGTAAAAAGTTTCGCAAATGATTAGAGTTAGCGTTAGTGCAAAAATAACTATTTCACGCGCTTGAAATCGCAGACAGAAGCTAGTTATACATACGCCAGCTTCATCCTTCTTCTAGGCCGGCAACGCACCTGCAACTCCTCTTGTGTCGCAGATGTCCATGGGCGACGGTAGCCGTTTAACATCAAATGGCTTCGTCTGCTCGTTTGCCTCCATTCTTATAAAAAAAAAACATACCAAAATAACATTTTTTACAATTTTTGTCTGTCTGTCTGTCTGTCTGACTGTTTGTTCCGGCTAATCTCTGAAACGGCTGGATCGATTCTGACGGGACGGAAGGATTATTTATTTTATAATTCTGCGAACTGAACAATAACTTTTTGTTAACCGACTTCCAAAAAAGGAGGAGGTTCTCAATTCGACTGTATTTTTTTTTTTTTTTTTTTTTTTTTTTTTTTTTTTTTTTTATGTATGTTACATCAGAACTTTTGCCCGTGTGGACCGATTTCGATGAATTTTGTTTTAATCGAAAGGTGGTGTGTGCCAATTGGTCCCATTTAAATTTATTTGAGATCTAACAACTACTTTTCGAGTTATATCTAATAATGTGTTTTTACTTGACGCTTTTTTCGTCGACCTACGTTGTATTATACCGCATAACTTTCTACTGGATATACCGATTTTAATAATTCTTTTTTTGTTGGAAAGGGGATATTCCTAGTTTGGTACCGTGATAAGGAAACTAGGATCTGATGATGGGATCCCAGAGGAATCGAGGGAAACTCTCGAAAATCCATTATAACTTTTTACTGGGTGTACCGATTTTGATAAATTTTAATTTAATCGAAAGCTGATGTTTATCATGTGGTCATATATAAATTTTATCGAGATCTGATAACTACTTTTTGAGTAATCTTTAATAACGCGTAGTTGCTTAACTATTTTTTCGTCGATCTACGTTGTATTACTTGTCGATGTAATTGAAGTCGGTTTTTTTTTCGTTTGCGAGCAAACACAATTATTAAATTCCACGCCCACAAAGTCGCGGGCACAGCTAGTTAAAAATAAAAAGTCACACACGTAAGTCATAACTGTTAAATTAAATGATAATTTACTGGCCAGGTGAGTATGAAAGCGTTTTTGCATATAAAATTAATCGAGTTTAATCAAAATCAGAATTTATTGATGCTTAAGTCTCTCTAAGCTCTAACAGCACCTCTACTCAAGACACGCAAAACAAATGTTCGTATTTACATATATGCATATTAATTTATACTAATACTAGCTAACCCCGCAAACGTTGTTTTATCCCCCCCCCCCCTCATAACTTAGGGGTATGAAAAATAGATGTTGGCCAATTCTCAGACCTACCCGATATGCATACAAAATTTCATAAAAAACAGTTGAGCCATTACGCAGGAGTATGGTAATTGGTAACTAACATTGTTACACGAGAATTTTATATATAAGATCATAAAGCTGAAGAGTTTGTTTTCAATATCGACGACTACTGGTTGGAATTGAAGAATTCTTTAAATAATAGCCCATTTACGTAGGAAGGCTATAGGCCATATGTATATTTATTCAAATTAACGCATGTGAAACTGCGGGGCATAGATAGTTTATAAATGATTCGAAAAGACGAGTTCATCAACATTTAATTGTTAAAATGTTAATAGCTAAAACATATTTTAGTGATATTACTTAACTTATTGTTTTACATTCTTCATATAATTGTGTTTACTCGCAAACGAAAAAAACCGACTTCAATTACATCGACAAGTAATACAACGTAAGTTGACGAAAAAAATTAACTAAAAAATAACAATAACTAAATTAATTAACAAACGCACTACAGTTTTCGAAAGTTCCCCTCGATTTTTTTATGATTCCTTTATCAGATTCTAGTTTAAAATCGGTTCATAAACGACAAAGTTATTCCCGAACACATAAAATATATAGATATATAAGTAACATCCTCCGTTTTTGAAAAACAAAATGAAATCAAAATAGCTTTATTTAAATAACCTTCAAAAGCATCTTCGAATCGTCATTTTACAAATTAGAATTTAAATTATGGTTAAAAGTAAATCTATCGCCGGTTCGGAATGTAATACGTTTAAAAATATATATTTTATGTTATTTTTACCGCTAAGTAATTAAAAAATACGACCGTAAAGCACATCAATTTCGGTTCAGTTACAGATGTTAGCCAGTGGGTCACACGCTATCTAGTAGAGCACAGCTGTATCCGTGCCAGTGGCCGTGAAATTTGTGAATATTAGAAAAAGTATTATATTAAGCATTGAAATTTTATCAATAGAAATATTATGATTTGTTACATTTAAATGCACATTAAATTTTTAAATAAAAGAATGACACTTTAAGTTTTATTTTTCATTGTACGCTAAAATTCAAAGATATACATTAAAAATACGGAAAAAATACTAAGGTGAACTTATCGCTAAATGAGCAATTTGTTCAACGCCACGTTTAGGCATAAGAGACCATTAAAAGGTTTTCTTCTCTTTATCTCTACTAGAATTGCCAAAATAGATTTGCATCTTAAATAAGTTATAATATCTCCATTGCTTTCGAGTATGTTTCTCATTGAATTATTGATATGATAGTTTTATATGCTTAATTCTTCCTAGTAGATCATGTAAAAAGAAGTCCAGTGTCGAGAGTCGGGAAATACATCACAAAACACAAACGTTTCTGGCCAAGAAAAAAATATGTATGACTTATAAAATTATTTGTCATAACAACAAATAGCTAGTATGACTAAAAGCCATTTTAAGCCAATACTAAAACGAGCTCGTCACAGTTAGAAACGTATTACAAAATTATATATTCTCATTTGAAAGAAAACAAATTATAAGTGTGTTCTAAAATTGATTAACGTAATACTTTAAACATACCATTCTTAACGATGTGGGTGGTAGCTCTAAGCGGGAAATGGTGGGCGAAAACCACTTTAAAATTGGCACTCACCACAGAAGTTTCAGAAATTGGTGCTCGACGGCTCTTTGATATTAGGCACATCTTCGTTGAAGACCTAACATCACATAAGTAATTTTTAGGCAAATGTCATATGCGTGAAATTCCTAAGATGGAGTTGGTAGGAACAAAAAAAGCGTAGCAACGCGCGCAAGGTACAGCTAGTAGATCATAAAATAAGAATCAATATAACGCTATCTATATAAAAAGTGCAGTTTTTCCCCCTATTTTCAACGACAATATGGTAGCCCAAAGTGCCCTAGTGGAAAAGTGTGACATGCAGTTTTAGTTTGGGTCGTGGTGTTGCAAAAGTGCTAAAAATTTAAACACGAAAAATAAAATGTAGCTTAAGTTCGCTACGTCGATGCCTATTACTAAAATATTATTTGACAGCACTAATACAAAACACATGTAGCTTGGGGGACTTTGAGTTTCATACTCGAAAGGTGGAAGGCAATAAATAAAACTCAAGCAGATCGAAATACCATTTTCGTAAAAAGACACAAATAAGAACAATATTTGAACTGAACCATTTCCATTTCCAGAAATTTTAAATAAATTCGAAAAAAATATATAATTCAGTGCACATAAAAGTGAATTGAGTGCCAAAGTGAGAACAGTGAAGTGCTATATATCTAAATACATAAATACTTATGTAAAATGTTAATATGGCGCTCATCGCTCCGAGGAACAGCGCGCCCGTTATCAAGGACAGTCTGCATACACCGGCGTATGAGGTGAGTGTTATGGTACTGGTAACAATATCAGCTACAACTAGCCTAGCTGTAGCCAATTGACTATAACTCTTATATATAGGGCTGGCACGATTTTGGGTTCTTTTTTTTTTAGGTTTTTCTTTATGGCAATAGCAAAATACTTATTTTACTTTTACTTTTGCTTGTTATTGATTTGTATTGATTTTATTTGTCGTTTGATATCTTTATTTACTTTTATTCATATTTATATTGATTTACTAACATTAGATATAAGTTGTTTTTGTAATACTAACATTAAGATATGGACTACTTATGTCTGAAACAAAATAAATAAATAAAAATAAAATAAATAAATAAATAGCAAAATAATGAGCATGGTCAAGATCATGAGCGTTCTTGAAGAGATACTTCTGTTGCTCAAAAGTTAGCTCGTTTGCTCAAAGTCAAGTAGAGTGGGGTAAATGGTGGGTTTTCCAACTCTGATCTGTATCTGTATAAGTGTAGGTCGCCCTATTATAACCTAGCTGCTACTGCTTGTCTTACCAGAGTAGCGAAGTACAAGCAAATTTCGTTTATTTCTAAGTCTATAGTTCTGGCATAGTGGTAGGTACATTATTAATCAAACCGCATTGGAGATGCGTGGCAGTATAATCTCTATCCCTGCTTACTGAAGTGTTCCGAGCTCATGTTATACGGAAGGTCGTAGATCTTCAAAAATCGCAACCCAATATTGTTCAGAAGTTTTTTGTAGATCTAAAAACTTGAAAGTAAATAAAGCACCAGATTCACGGTCACCCATCCGAATCTAGTTTCGTTCGCGGTAACCCGACGCCCGTTCTGCGCGGTTGCGCTAAGCGTCGCCAGGTTGACGAACTCTTGCGCCGCGATAGTATTCTAGCGATCTGGGCTATGTCCTAGCTCAAGAGATAGTACTGGTTCAGAAATAACTATGTTGAGGTGCTCAGAATTAATATATGACTAGCGCTTGCAACATTGACAAAATATTAGGAACTCAAAATGGCTAATATCACGTTTGCATGCATCCGTTCAGCCTATATCATCCCACTGCTGGGCATAGGCCTTTTTCTCCTCGTAGGAGAAGGATTGGAGCTTAATCCACCACGCTGCTCCACTGCAGGTTGGATCACGTTTAGTAACTAGTAACTCAATATTTAGGAATTCTTCTTTAAAGTAACTTACAATAACACAACACTTGTAACAAATTCTAACAAAAATATCGGTTGTCTCAGCAGAATCTACATTAGCTTCATTATACCTATAATTAATTGAATGATAAATATTTACTATGTAAAGTGAAGATGCAAATGTGCTTTGATTTAATTTTTGTGTTTATTATGTTTAATGAAAGTTTTAAAACCATTTTTTTTTGTTTTGCTATTTTCTCCTACATTTTTTTTCATCTTTAACCTTCTTTTAATACGTAGTCGGTTAAGACCATTAGTAAGTTACAGATAAGTAGATTTCCTTAATCTTGTGAGCACAGCAGGTTATACTGGAAGACTATAGAATTAATTCTACTAACAGCGATGCAGTTCTGACCTAGGGTAGTACTTATTATAAACTAGCTGACCCGGCGAACTTCGTATCGCCTAACAGTCGATTCTTTAATTTTATTAATTTTTTTTTTAGAATTTTTCTGTCCGTAAAAACCATCCTCGTACTTCAAGGAATATTTTAAAAAAAGAATTAGCGAAATCGGTCCAACCGTTCTCGAGTTTTGCGCTTAGCAACACATTCAGCGACTCATTTTTATATTATAGATGTTTAAGTGTATGCACTAGGCTTTATTCGCGGTTTAGCCTACTGCCGAGGCGTAAGGTGATGATGAAGAGTTGGTTACTCTTAAACGGTTGATTTTCCGTGTGCTTTGTCACAAAAGTTAGGTTGCAGAGTACTTTTGGGATCTTTCGGCAATAGAACTAGTTTTAGTTGGTCCATGGAGTGTGAGTTTTAACTTACTTTGATTGAGGTAACATAGCAGGTAATATCTGTCTCAAAATTTGGCACCCTGCTCAGTGCGTATTATACCTATTTAAGTTTAAGTTATACATAGTCACTACATAGTATAAAACAAAGTCGCTTTCTCTGTCCCTATGTATGCTTAAATCTTTAAAACTACGCAACGGATTTTGATGCGGTTTTTTTTTAATACATAGAGTGATGGAAGAGGAAGGTTTATATGTATAAATACATGCATAATGTAATAGAGGAACATTGATAGTTTTTGCAACCGTGCGAATGCGGGGCGGGATGCTAGTTTTATATAAATATTTAAAATAATTAGCGTATTATTCGGTTGAAGATAATATTAACGATAAATATGTGAGGATTTAGGGGCGCTGTGTTTTGTGCAAGATATTACTAATTCAATAATACGCTTCAGCCTGTAATATCCTCTGCTGGGCATAGGCCTTTTTTAGTCTTTCCCCAATGTAGGAGAAGGATCAGAGCTTAATCCACCACGCTGCTCCAATGCGGGATTGCAGAATATTCCCTTCTATCTGAGTAACGATTGCTATCGGGTGTACATGGTAACAACCGGGACCTACGGCTTTACGTGCTCTCCGAGGCACGGTGGGGAGACTCACAAGGATTGCACACACAACCCAGACAATAAAATAGTTTTATTTTAAAGAGTAACTGCGGAGTTTCAACAGATTGATTACCTTCTGCAAAATCTATTTCCTGAATCCGTGGTAGCGTGACTTGTAACTATAATTTCATTCAATTCAGTTCAGCCTATTGCAGTTCATTGCTGGACAAAGCCTGCCCAAATTCGCGCCAAAAACTTAATTTTAATAAAACGAATATCATTTCATCATTACAACCCATACAGTCCACTGCTGGACACAGGCCTCCACAAGTTCGCGTCAAAAATGGAGTGAACTCATGTGTTTTGCCCATAGTCACCACGCTGGGCAGGCGGGTTGGTGACCGCAGGGCTGGCTTTGTCGCACCGAAGACGCTGCTGCCCATCTTCGGCCTGTGTATTTCAAAGCTAGCAGTTGGATGCTTATCCCGCCACCGGTCAACTTTTTAAGTTCCGAGGTGGTAGCGGAACTATATTATCCCTTAGTCGCCTCTTACGACACCCACGGAAAGAGAGGGGATAGCTATATTCTTTAGTACCGTAGCCACACAGTACGAATATCATTTGAATTTGTGAAATTACTATTGAAAATTGCCTTTGAAGCCAACTTAAATAATGCAATTTTTAATTTTTATTTTGATTGTATGAATCGTCTTTGTCTCCTGTTTTGTTAAGTGTAGCTCGTTCCTTTGTCTCAGTTTGATGCAGTTGAACTAAATTAAATAATGTCTTCAATGACTGTAGCTCATTGTTATGTTTACTTTGAATCAGCGCAATTTCGAGCGACGCCCACCACGCCGTCGCGCGTCGTAATTGTGTTTTACATATTTTTTGATTAGGGTTGACGAGCGTATGTACTGTTTTTTTTAAAAAAATAGTAATAATTTTGCCCTACTTACTACTTATACAATAATAAAATAGTTTAACAGAGACGAATAACAATTAAATATATTTAACGAAGCTTTCGATTAAAAAAAGAATCATCAAAATCGGTACAAGCAGTAAAATGTTATGAGGAATAAACACATTAAAAAATGTAGTCGAATCGATAACCCTCTTTTTTCGAAGCTGGTTAAAAATATATTAAAATGCACGTTGGACTTTTACATGGTCGAGATAGATAGCCCTGGTACATGACCTCATTCTAAATTTTATCGTTCGTTTGAAGGATTTTGACGTCTTGTTAATTGTTCAGATATCGTTTCGGGTACAAGTATTGTACTTTCGTCCTTGTGGAATGATATTTCAATAGGCATTCCTTTTTTACGGGTAGATTTTAGTTGTAAGTTGTTGATAAGGTATCTGATAGTTATCTGGATGATAAAGGTTTCTAATAAATATAATTAGATTCTGTTTTACTGGCTATTGCACTGGCGGTCGCGGGTTCGTTCCCCCGCACGTGA
>NC_059423.1:8668131-8845631 GCF_905220565.1 Melitaea cinxia
TTTGAAAAAGGATTTTCCTATTTTCATGATTGGCTGATATTACTGCTTAAACTGTGTTTTCGAAAAATTGAATACAAAATAAAAATATAAGGAGTATTCAAAGATTTAGAAAAAATGCTTAATTATGTTTGTCACAAAAAATCACAGCAACAAACATGTTGCTAGTTCTAAAAATAAATGTATAGCGTCTTGGAATATCATTAAAAGTACATTCGAAAGCAAAAAAAAAACTTTTTAAGTTAAACGGTTTTATGTTAAACATACATTGCAATGTTTAAGATAAATGTACTAAAAACCAAAAAATAATAAAATAGATACAGTCGTGGGAATTATAAACATATGCATAGACTAGACTAAAATAAAACCGTGGGGCACGTCAATTGTCTACAATCGTTGATTAAAATGTTTGTTTTGTAATGTTACAATATAATTAGGCAGTAAGTTGTTCAACCGACAACGATGGACGTGTGATAAGTAGGGCTAGAATGTGGAAACAAGCTAGCAAGCTCGATTATAAGCGAGTTTTAGGGTTTCATAGTGGTGAGCGAGTAGTACTTTTATCATATGTTTTGTCGATTAAAGACAAACTACGAGCAGTGAAACGATTCCTCGCCAGTCAGCAGTGTGAATGTCCAACGATAAACTAGTTGAAACATCTCTTTTATTTACATGGAGTGTATAACTATTGGAATTTCCATGAGCAAGAAAATAGTAAGTAATTTCCTCACCGTCTGCGGGCCAACTGCCTATTTTAACGACGAATTAAACGATTCTTCTATCGCACATTAAGTCGATAATTTGTAGACAATTGACGTGCCCCACGGTTTTATTTTAGTCTAGTCTATGCATATGTTTATAATTCCCACGACTGTATCTATTTTATTATTTTTTGGTTTTTAGTACATTTATCTTAAACATTGCAATGTATGTTTAACATAAAACCGTTTAACTTAAAAAGTTTTTTTACCTATTTTTATTTTCTAGTTTTTAGTTTTTATTTCGCATTCTATTTAATTCATTTAGTGCTTCATTATTGCAAGGCCCATCTTAAATATTGAGGTTGTATAGTGCACTGTATTCTTCTTGTCAAGCCCTTTTATTTGATACCCATATTGGTGGGATTGATAAAAAATTGTTATCAGACATTTGGTAGCGGTGGCCAGCTTAGATTTCAATTTTGCATAGTAAATTGTATTCTACTTGTTGAGACCTTTCATTTGATACCCATGTTGATGGGATTGATAAAACCTAAGTTATCCGCCATTTTGTAGAGGCCGCCATCTTGGATTTTAATTTTATATAGTACATTGATTATACTGGTTGAGCACTTTCATTTGATACCCATATTGATGGGATCGATAAAACCTACGTTATCCGCCATTTTGTAGCGGCCGCCATCTTGTATTTCAATTTTTTATAGTATATTGTATTCTGCTTGTTGAGCCCTTTCATTTGATACCCATATTGATGGGATTGATAAAACCTACGTTATCCGCCATTTTGTAGCGGCCGCCATCTTGGATTTCAATTTTTTATAGTATATTGTATTCTGCTTGTTGAGCCCTTTCATTTGATACCCATATTGATGGGATTAATAAAACATAAATTATCCGCCATTTTGTAACGGCGGCCATCTTGAATTTATAATGATAATAAATAAACATAATTGTATTGTCACCAAAATCCAAAGTGTATACAAAATTTCAGATTAATCGGTTGACAGGAAGAGGGTGAAATTTGAATTACTAAATTTGACCCAAGAATAAATAATAAATAAAAAAATAAAACAAACGGGGTGAGCTAAATATAAAACCGTTTAATTAAAAAACCGTTTAATTAAAAAACCGTTTAATAAAAAGAAAAAACTGACATAATCAACTGAGATAACTAATGAGTTAACTATTATTGAAAGCATATTTAATTTTATTAGTTTATAGATTGAAACATAGATGGCATTGTTCGTAAATAAATCGCGCTGTCGAGGTTTTGTGTAGATTTAGTTAAGTCAAAAAATAGTATTGCTGATTTAGCAGTTTTATATCTAAGTTTAGCATTTTCTCCAAAGATTTTGTACGATTAAATTAAATTTAGCCTATACTATAACATTATTTTTTAGCATTTACCTAGGTATCTGGTATACCCTGGTAAGTCTGCGTTTTGTGTTTTTTTAAGTAAAACTTCTATAGCATAGTTGTGATTTCAAACCGGATGCAATGAAAAAAACGACAGGTAAGAGACACAAATACAAAAATGTGTAGAATGAAGACCGCAAAGAATGAGACAGAAACATACATAGTATTTTATAATTATTATCGGTCTCTCATTTTTATGCCATGCTTTGTAGCATTCTTACATTTCACATAGTTATGGTAAATTTAAATATAAAAAGGAAGCTCTAATTTGAACTGTTTACGGAAACTACCGTGATATTTTGAATTTCTTTCAATTTAAATAAAAAAAAATCGGTCTTGCTTTTGGTAGTTAGAGCCACCTAGCGTGAACTATACAAACTACAAAGGTAGTTAGTTACATTACATCCATAGTATTATATTGCAATACTAGATGTCGCTAAAATTAAATATTTATAAAATGTCGTTAAAAGAATTTTGCCAATATAATTTATTCTCATTGCAAGTTTTATATAATTTAGCTTAACATTAATTATAGATTCCATTGTTAAACTGAATTTGTATTAGAATAGATACTTAGAATAAAGCGTATTTAAGAAATTCGAGATACGAAATGTAGGCTAATTAACGATAGATGGCAGTAAATAGTTCGTTCATTTTTTATTCGTTTTTTTAATTAGTTTGCCAAAGAAGTTTTACTTCTGACATGTGTATTTTGCACACGCATTTTTTTTTTGTTATATGTTCGAGCCTCATAAAAAAGTTAACTTTCTACGCAAAATAAAACGAGTGTTGATGTTTCAGACCGCGACAATAGAGACTGTATGGTAAGGAGAATAAGTGATGTTTCACCGAAATGAAATGAAATGAAAACATTTATTTCGCCATAAGGTGATATACAAACTTAACGAAAGTCAAAATAATGTAATTTACAAAAATAATCTTCTAAACATGTAATAAAATGGTAAGAAAGTCAAAACTGTACATTGAATATTTTTTTAAAAGAATACTTGGGTGTGATCTACAATCGATACCGAAGCCAAAAATATAGTTTTTAGAATTTTTGTCTGTTTGTCTGTATGTATGTCCGGGATAAACTCAAAAAGTGCTGCATGTATTTACTTCAAATTTGGCACGAATATTATTAAGAAGTCGGGTCAACATAAAGGCTACATATTATCACGCTATCACCTACGGGGAACGAGCAGTGAACCTTTATTTCTTCAACACATTCTGTAACAACGTGTAACCTAACGACGCATATTTGAGTGTTGTTGTTATTATGTTAATAATCATGCTATAAGCTAGCTTCACACTATAAATAAAGACATTCTGTAGTGTATTTAGTATCAGCATTGCACCCGTGCGAAGTTGGGGCGGGTCGCTAGTAATACAAATAAATTTAAAAAAATCTCGACAATAATAAAAAAATGTTAAGGCAGCAAAAAAATCAGACAGTACATTACAAACTTAGATAAAACAATATACCCAGTGTTATGTGCAACCTTAACTTAGTCAAAATAATCAAAAATTAAGTTACTTTAAATTTGTAATGTCTCGGTAGACATTACCTTCCTATTATGTCCTTTATTAAATATTACAATAAATAAGATTAACTTATGTCCCTACTGTAGGCCGAGAGAATAATTGTGTTTGCTCGCAAACGAAAAAAAAAAAACCGACTTCAATTACATCGACGAGTAATACAACATGGATCGACGAAAAAATAGTCAAGCAACTACGCGTTATCAAAGATTACTCAAAAAGTAGTTATCAGATCTCAATAAAATTTATATGCGACCACATGACAAACATCATCTTTCGATTAAATTAAAAATTATTAAAATCGGTACACCCAGTAAAAAGTTATTGCGGATTTTCAAGAGTTTCCCTCGATTTCTCTGGGACCCCATCATCAGATCCTGGTTTTCTTATCATGGTACTAAACTAGGGATATCTCCTTTCCAACAAAAAAAGAATTATCAAAATCGGTACATCCAGTAGAAAGTTATGCGGTATAATACAACGTAGGTCGACGAAAAAAGCGTCAAGTAAAAACGCATTATTAGATATAACTCGAAAAGTAGTTGTTAGATCTCAAATAAATTTAAATGGGACCAATTGACACACACCACCTTTCGATCAAAAAAAAATTTGTCGAAATCGGTTCACACGGGCAAAAGTTCTGATGTAACATACATAAAAAAATACAGTCGAGTTGAGAACCTCCTCCTTTTTTGGAAGTCGGTTAAAAAGGTACTATATACAAATATACAAACTTAAAGGAATATATTCCTTTATATATGTATAAATTTCGAAGATTGTCCTGGAAATAAGTAGAAATTTTCAGGACAGACCTCAAAATATATATTTGGTCTCAAAGTACACATAAGTCCTCATACGTTCGGTTGAAATTGAATCCATATAATTGAATTATAAGAAATTCTTCAAATTATGGGGACAGTCTTCAAAGTTTTAACTTTTAAATCTACAAAAAAAAAAAAAACAAATAAAGTGTCATCCCCAGTGGATTCATTTTGAGAAAATGTCGTCTTATCCCTGTTTACCTGTGCTTGAACGCTTGTGAGCTCGTTAATTGTCTTTAAAATTTTTTATCTGGATATGATGTAAAAACAAACATTTTAAACTGAACGAAACGCTAGCGCGATTTAAACGGCACCTCATGCCATCTGTTGGTAGATATCAATAATTATGTACTTTCTTTTACACATAAAGATGAGTTGCTGCTGTTTTATGATGAAGACGATAATATATATAATGTCTTAAGATCTTTTTCTACTGTCTTTGAAGGGAAATCTCAATTATGTCATAGTGTGACCTGAATATTACGTGTTTGATAAATGCAAGACATGCTATATTTAAATTACTGGCAGCCGCATACGAATATATTTTTATTTAAAATGTCTGGGATTATTTCTAATTAAAATGTTATTAATTTAATAATACATATTATTCTACCTATTATCTAGTCATTTTAAGACAACAGAATTGATTTTCAAAGTGATCGTGTGGCGCTATCACCAGCAATAGTCCGAGCGGAGGCTGTAGATGGCGTGAACGACGTATTATCAACGGGTCTAGGTAAATTATTTAAAGTTAAACTCGATTATCTACGAGAGTTTTATGTGACAATTAATCTGTCTTCTATTTACCGGTAAAACTTAGCGTTTTAAAGCGTTTCCGTCTCATAATTACTGTAAAAAAAATATTTAAACTTAATGTAAGATGTCAATAAATATTAACTTATTTTGTAACGGTAATTGGTAACGTTACTAAACCTTGGTTCATATTAATTTCATGTAATTTGATTGGCTTAAGAACAAAAAAAAAAAAAAATTAAATATAAAGTTGAGTATGAAATTAAATGCTTAATTTAAGTGACATTCAAATACGCTTAACTTGTCAAATCATTTACATTATCTGTATGTACGCGCTAAATTGGAATTATTTAAAAATTGAAATTATTTAAAAATCAGTCAGATTAATGTTTTTCTTAATAGATTTTATTTTTCAAAGGATTTTAAAATTAAAAATATTTTTTTTATACTTTCCCTTTTCTTCTTATACTTTGCTTTAGTAAGGAATTATATATTATAAATTGCTAAAATATATTCGTAAATAGATAAATGAAGAATTTTTTTTTAATATTAAAAATATATTATGTTCTGACGAATTAAGAGTTCCCAAGAAAATACCCAAAAAAAATGTATCCCCAAAAACATTCCCAGAGGGAAAGAACCGATTTGAAAAAGGTTTACGAGTAACGGTTTCAGCGCGTTGTGCAATTGGCTAGTAATAATTTGAACAACCTTAATATGACAGTCTTATTCCTGTGCCTCATAATGACCGTTAGTCATTAGACATTATTCCTCCGGACGCCTTTTGTTTATGTATTCGTTAGTAAATATCGTAAAAATAATCGTAGTTATTAACGATATGTGACTTAATAGAATTTTATTTAGATATTTTTTTTACGTCTCAATAATTTGTATGTAAAGTGAAGTGAAATGTTTCGTAAAAATAACTGTATGTTAGTCGAATTGTTTGAACTCTGGTTGAAATTACGTAATTGGAGATTAAATACGCCTGCTGCTTGCAGCGTTGGTCTCAACGACGCGGCAAAAAATTCGATGCCATCAGGTCAGTGGTCGTTATACATTAATGCTTTGCCTATTCCATACACAATCGGGATCTAATTTATGGGGTTTGGGGGAAGAGGTGGTGAATGGGGGGGGGGTGTTAGAATATAGGTATAGAAATTCGCGAAACACCCAAAACCGAATCGGAGCACCCACTGTCCACGTGTTCTTGGTCTGCCCTACCCCTAGTGTTTTTTTTTTTTTTTTGAAGCCGGAGGCGCGGTTGGAGGGTAGCCCTCGCCTGCCGCGCGAAAGCGCGCGAACGAATGCGTAGAGGAGCGGCTGAGGCAGCCTCCGCTGCGGAACGGAGCATGAGTGAGCGTTAGCGCGTTTTTTTTTGTAACGAAAATATAATTAGACCCCGATTGTCTATAGCCTTACCATTTAGTTTTTTTAGAATATTACTTGGAAGAAATCGCCGAGTATAATATGTCCCGCAATAATAAATTGAAGCATCGACCTTACATTCCCGCAACGTGTTCCTTGTTGTCGTTGTACTCGTCTATTGGATCGTCATAAGATGAATAATATAAAGCGTGTAAATAATAAGCTAATATGAAACGTGTAAATATACACGTTTTATATTAGCTTCACCTGTATGTCTGTAACCGCCTCCTTTGGACTTCATTTTGACCCACTTCAAAAATTCAGATTTGATTTAAACACTATCATATATCAGTATCCCAATTGACATTTTACTAAAGATTGAAGATAAGATTTTTTTTAAAAGAAGTTGTGTAGTGTGTCTATAATAGTACTATATTGACATCAAGTATTTGAACATTAAGATATACTATTAGAAATTGATAACCTAATAAGCGGATATTATATACATAAAGTCGACTCTCGTTAATTCCAACCTGCGATAATTCGAACCTCTCTATAATTCAAAGTCATTTCGAGTTCCCTACAAAATCTCTTTATATTTCGAACCAAATCTATACATTTTTTTTTTATTGATTAGTTTGACACACTGCTGCTGTGTGGCTACGGCACCAAAAAAAATAGCCACCCCCTCTCTTCCCGTGGGTGTCGTAAGTGGCGACTAAGGGATAACAAGGTTCCACTACCACCTTGGAACTTAAGAAGCCGAGCGATGGCGGGTTCACGTATTTTTGGCACGTACTTGTGGAGCACTTTGTCCAACAGTGGACTGCAATAGGCTGAAGTAGGTATATGTCAAACTCATCATGAGTTTGACATATACTTCAGCAAGAATTAGTTTGTTTAGTCATGTTTCAGTTACTGTTACTCTTTCGTTGTATACAGATTAAACGTGTGTTAGTTAAGAGTCCTAAACAGTATAAATGCTTGAAGAGCAATCGAAAAAATGAAGTTAATCGTAAAAGTAGAGGTAGGTGAGTAGAAAGACGACTTTGTCATCGTTAAAGAATAGCAGTTAATAAATTTGTATATTATAATTGATCGACACTTAATAATTCGAAGTTTTATTTATTTTCTCTAAAAATTTCGAGCCATTTGATATTTCGAACACTCGATAATCCGTAATATTTTTCGAGTCCCTCTAGTTTTGGATCAACAAGAGTCGAATGTAATATAGATATTCTATAGTTACATATACGATAATACATCGAATCAACAATAGATAGCGCTGGCTGTCCTTTAAATCAGGGCTCGTTACCGTTACCAATTACCATTATAAAGTACCGGAAAATAGCGTTAATTTTAACAGATACCTTTTTTACTGTTAAAACTTTTAACGGTTATTCGGTAACGAAAACGTTTTTTAACGTAAATAAAAAAGTTATACTATTTTAAAGAATCACGTTGAACATGTAGTCACTATTCCACGCGGACGAAGTCGCAAGCATTTTTATTCTTGTTCCACTCTGAATTTAAACGCTCTCGCCTTTAAAGCAGATTGTACAGTACTATACAGCTAGAAAAACTCCAGTTTATGCCTGTTTTCTGGATTTATCAAAAGCTTTTGATACAATACGGTATGATGTGCTCTGGACAAAATTAAGGGAGGAGACTGATGTACCCTGCGAGGTTGCATCTGTGCTAGAATACTGGTACTACAACCAACGGAATGTTGTAAAGTGGGCGGGCACGCACTCAGAAATGTACGGGTTGGAATGTGGGGTTAGACCTCTCCTCGTTTGTTTAACCTTTATATGAACGGGCTGCTTGCCGAGCTTAGAAATAGCAACATTGGATGTCATATCGGGGGCGTCTGCGTAAATAACATCAGTTACGCTGACGATATGGTACTGTTAAGCCCGTTTATAGGTGCACTGCGCAAATTAATGCGGATTTGTGAAAGGTACGCTGAGGCCCAGGGACTCAGATATAACTCGAAGAAGAGTGAACTCCTAGTGTTTAAGGCCGGCAAGAAAGTCTATGCGAATGTGCCACCTTTATATCTTGGAGGTGTTGCTTTAAATAGAACGTTTTAAGTATGTGGGTCCACTGGGTTTCGGACAACCTCAGTGATGACGAGGATGTGGAGCGAGAGCGCAGGGCGCTGGCCGTGCGCTGCAACATGCTGGCCCGAAGGTTTGCAAGGTGTACTGATAGTGTAAAAGTAACTCTGTTTAAGGCATATTGCTGTAGGTTACCTGGTATTTATTATTTGTTTATGTATATTATATTTATTTGTATTTCACATATATTAACTTTTACTATTTAATTTATAAAATATTATTTTTTATATATATTTAATAAACAAGCATATCCACACGATACCCGTAGTATACGGCGTATTTGACATTACTTATTTCTCTCGCAATTTTTAAATTCAAATTAATTTGTCATTTCTTAAAGAACTCTCTAGAAATAGCACAGAGCGCATGATTGAGAATTTTGAGGGCTAGCGAGAAAAACGTAATTTGATTTTGTAATAAATAAAATTGTGGATATCGGATATCTATATTGTTCGAGTATTAAACTGTAAATAAATATATTGTTTAACTCCTAAATTGCCAATCCTTCTACACCTGCAGCCTTTGGGTCAGGTATACGCAGCGTGCGTACAACGCCCTGAGAGTCCAGTACAACAATGCATTCAGAGTGCTGCTCGAGTTGCCGCGTTACTGCAGTACCTCCGAAATGTTTACTACGAGGCGCGTTGATAGCTTTAAGGCTATTATTCGTAAGAGGTGTGCATTCATGCTCCGGAGGCTACGAACCAGCTCGAACGGCATTCTGAGTGCACTGGCGGACCGCTGGGACTCAGCAATACTGCGCCACTGGATACGGCTACATTCTGACTGACGAGGGTCGTGTCCAGATAGCTATTACTTTTGCTTGTTATTGATTTTTATTGATTTATTTGTTGTTTGATATCTTTATTTACTTCTATTCATATTTATATTGATTTACTAACATTAGATATAAGTTGTTTTTGTAATACTAACATTAAGATATGGACTACTTATGTCTGAAACAAAATAAATAAATAAAAAATAAATAAAAATAAATTTAAAATATATATATTTTTTATGTTCTCTTGAGAATTTCTTATTGCTACTTTTTTTTCAATAGTCAAAAATTAATTTGGGTTTTAATGATGAAATATGATGCTTAGTGTATGACTCTTCTCTTGCAAGTAATTTATTTATTAGGAATTGCTAGCAGTTTTTACATGTTATGATACATAGAAAATTTAATGTTATTTATATATTTATATATTATATATTTATTTAGCGATAAGACATAACTTTTACAATAAACTATATAACGGTGCCGCAATCCGCGTCGAACAAGACATCAAAGACAGTTCTCTGACCGAAACTCAGAAAACAACATAACTTTACGAACGGGCGTCTCGTATAACACGGCAGCCACAGATTCCCTAAAACACCTTTTCCACTAGTAAAACTCCCCTATCCCTCCCAAATTTTCTTAGCATCATTTTCTTTCCCATCTCTTTAAAAAGTAACATTTAAAAGTGTCGCCAAATATGCTCCAAATAAACAAAAGGACTTATGGTCACGATATAAACATATTTTTATGGAAATTTAACCTTATACACATGATTTAAAGCTGTATTTACAAAGCAATAAAATTTTATGATCGAAATTTGCCGGTAGGACAAGGACATGAGTCGAGTATATTATATTTTACACTTTATATTTTTTACACAATAACTTAGTTTTTATGTTTTTAAAATTTATATTTATTGTATCTTCTAAATCTAAACAAATATATTTTAACCGACTTTTTAACCGACTTGCAAAAAGTAAGAGGTTCTAAATTCGATTGTATTTTTTTAATGTATGTTACATCAGAACTTTTGACTGGGTGGACCGATTTCGATGAATTTTGTTTTAATTCAAAGGTGTTGCGTTTCATTTGGTTCCATTTCAATTTGAGATCTGACAAGTACTTTTAGAGTTGTCTAATAATGCATATTTACTTGACTATTTTTTCGTGGACCTACGTTGTATTAAACAACATAGCTTTTCACTGGGTTTATCGATTTTAATAATTCTTACTTTAATTGAAAGCTAATGATTGTCATAAAGTCTTTTTTAAATTTGATTGAGATCTGGTGACTTCTTTTTGAGTAATCTTTGATAGCGCGTATTTATTTGACTATTTTTTGTCTACTTACGTTGTATTACTTGTCAATGTAATTGAAGTCCGTTATTTTTCGTTTGCGAGCAAACACAATATTGTATATTAATAGGTTATCGAAACTAAATAACTACTTATGTTAAAACTTACAACTTACAAATTATAGTTGTAAGATTAAAGCAATATATGCTGTAATAGTATCCAGTTTCTGGTAATTATTTTATTTATGTGTATAGTGGGAACTTGGGTTATTTTTAATTTTGTAAAAGTTACCACCTTTTATTTACATAATTTTATTTTTATTACATAATTATTTATACAAATAAAATAAAACCTATTAGCTCCAAATAGCACAAAAGTAAATACACCAGTTTTAAGAATAAAGGATAAAAATTAAAAAATAAAATATGCAAATAAAAAAATTCGAACGTTTCAATAGTCACGCGAGATTTATATCAGATACCCTACCACTAATGGAACACAACATTCTTATAAAATTATTAAATGACATCATTTAAAAAAAGTCTCGAGTGATTCAGATCAGATGATCTTCAACCCTCCAACAATATCCTGTAATGTTAGATGGAAAAAAAAACTTAGTAATTCTGTTATCAATAACACATTTATGTATACATAAAGAACAAAATTTGTTGTTACCATTTGCAATCGTTCTATGAAGAGTTCCAGTATCCAAAAAAGGACTAAATTTAATGAGCATAATTAAAAAAGAATAATACAAAGAAAAAATGATAATAATAAAAAATCGACTCCATTGATAAGATCCGATTCAATTTGTATTATTCGACAAAATGAGATTGTAATGCATCGTTCTTATACTGAAAAAGTGGCCATTTGAATTTGCCGCATTTATACTTGGATTATACCTACTCTTAATAAAAAAAAATCGCATCAAAATCCGTTGCGTAGTTTTTTAAACGGTTTTATTTAGCTCACCCCGTTTGTTTTATTTTTTATTATTCTTGGGTCAAATTTAGTAATTCAAATTTCACCCTCTTCCTGTCAACCGATTAATCTGAAATTTTGTATACACTTTGGATTTTGGTGACAATACAATTATGTTTATTCATTATCATTATAAATTCAAGATGGCCGCCGCTACAAAATGGTGGATAATTTATGTTTTATTAATCCCATCAATATGGGTATCAAATGAAAGGGCTCAACAAGCAGAATACAATATACTATAAAAAATTGAAATCCAAGATGGCGGCCGCTACAAAATGGCGGATAACGTAGGTTTTATCAATCCCATCAATATGGGTATCAAATGAAAGGGCTCAACAAGCAGAATACAATATACTATAAAAAATTGAAATACAAGATGGCGGCCGCTACAAAATGGCGGATAACGTAGGTTTTATCGATCCCATCAATATGGGTATCAAATGAAAGTGCTCAACCAGTATAATCAATGTATTATATATGGCGGATAACTTAGGTTTTATCAATCCCATCAACATGGGTATCAAATGAAAGGTCTCAACAAGTAGAATACAATTTACTATGCAAAATTTTAATCTAAGCTGGCTGCCGCTACCAAATGTCTGATAACAATTTTTTATCAATCCCACCGATATGGGTATCAAATAAAAGGGCTTGACAAGAAGAATACAGTGCACTATACAACCTCAATATTTATGATGGGCCTTGCAATAATGAAGCACTAAATGAATTAAACAGAATGCGAAATAAAAACTAAAAACTAGAAAATAGAAATAGGTAAAAAAACTTTTTAAGTTAAACGGTTTTATGTTAAACATACATTGCAATGTTTAAGATAAATGTACTAAAAACCAAAAAATAATAAAATAGATACAGTCGTGGGAATTATAAACATATGCATAGACTAGACTAAAATAAAACCGTGGGGCACGTCAATTGTCTACAATCGTTGATTAAAATGTAATGTAAATGTAATGAAGTTAAATTATAGGATTTGAGGAATAGGAAAGAACAAAGGAATTCATCAGTACCCTCTTACTAATGAGAGAAGCAGGTGTATTAACTGTGCGTTCCGTGAAAAGTAAATCTAAAATACCAGTTTAATTGACTTTTGATGGTGTGTCGAATGCGAGACGTTTAATTAAATGTTGTACGTTTTAACATTTGCGCAAATAGTTTGATCATTTTGAAACTATCTAGCTTGAAACATAAATAGTTTGTCAAACATATAGTTGGTTGAGTGTTATTGAAGTGTCCTTGGTGTATGACTTACGTGATTGAAACAAAAGAATTCAAGGATTTTGTAAAACTGTTCCATTCTGCATTTATATGTATGAAAATTTGAATAAATTAATCATCGACGCGTTGGTGTAGCGGTTCGTGTACGTTTTTAGTTCTCATATCAACCGCCGATCCTTGGTTCAAACCCTCCTTGGTAGAAATTTTTATTTTCTGATTATTTATTATTTATTTAAAAATCATAATGAAGTACGAGTGTTGTAAAGCGACTAGAGGTGGAGCCACCGACTGCATAGTTTGCACTAAGTGTAAAAAGAACTATCACTTTCAATGTTTGTATCCTTCGAAGAACTACAAAGATATGTCTATCGATTGTAAAAAAACATGGATATGCCCAGAGTGCTCAATGGCTCAGCCTCGACATTTGAATAAGGACAATACGCCGGTCCGCAATACCAATACAGACGAGAATGTTAATCTGCGTAGAGGTGGTTCAGCTACAGTTATTTATTCACCTGATAATAAATCTGATCTTTCTAGCTTAATAAACTCCACTGGATTTGTTGATGTGGTTAAATCTGTTATTTCTACTGAGATTTCTAGTCTTAAGGCAGAATTTAAAACTTTTATGTTACCTCTAGAAAATGAAATAAAGGCTTTGAGACACGAATTTATAAGTGTTGAAAGAGAGTTTGGACTTTTTTAACTCGAAGTTCGAAGATTTCAATAACAGATTGATTCAATGTGAGGAGAAGGTTGAGCTATTTTCTAGCAAGTCGATGGAGTTGGAACAACTTAGGTCTAAATTAGAATCCATGGAAGTCGAAAACAATAATAAGGAACAGTGGGCTCGTAGATCAAACATAGAAATTTATGGAGTTCCCGAAAAAAAAAACGAAAATCTGCACTCTATCTTACAAAGTATAGCGGAAAGGGCTGAGATAAATTTTAACTTGAGTACGGATATTGATTTCGTTACAAGGGTGGCTCCAAAGAATAATAATAACAAGAAAACTAAGCCCATAATAGTGCGGTTCTTGAACCGGTGGAAAAAGGACGACTTTTTATCACTCGTCCGTAAGCGAAAATTGAATTGCAGTGACTTGGGTTTCAGTTCTAATAGTCCTGTTTATGTTAATGACCACCTTACAAGTAATAATAAATCACTCTTATCTTCAGTCAAGAAAATTGCCAAAGACAAAGGTTATCAATATGTTTGGGTTAAAAAATGTTGTATAATGGTTCGTCGCACGGATTCTAGCCCGGTCATTCATATAACATCATCTAATGATTTTAAAAAAATGGTTTAAGTACAACTTTTATACTTAATGGAACCAATTACTGTATTTTTGTTGGGATTCAAAGTGTTTTGAATTTAATTTTGATTTTGATTTCAATGATCATTTCTTTTTTAATGTTGATATTAATTGTATTTGCAGTTTCAATGTTTATCTTTATTTTAATGATGGTATTGATTTTGATTTTGATATTATTATTGATTTTAATTATAATTTTTATTTTAGTTTTGAATTTAGTAATCTTATATAATGTTTTTATGTTATATTTGTTGAATAATTTTCTATATTTAATAATTTTGCATAACTTTATTATTCATTATTTCATATATTTATCAGCTCATATATTTTTTGGAGGTGCACATTTTTGTAGTTGTGCATATCATAGTAAATATTGTTGGCTCTTGTATATTTTGGTATTCAAGGGTAAATCTGAGAGTTTATATTTAGCTATTATCTCTGTTTTCAATCATGAGTAATACAGTGAATATATATTATCAAAATGTACGCGGACTTAGAACCAAAACTAATGCGACTTTTAGAAATTTACTGCAGCAGGATAACGATGTTGTTTGTTTGACTGAGACCTAGTTGCATGAGGGTATATTTAACACGGAAATATTTGATTCTCGTTACACTGTTTACAGAAGTGATAGATGTTATGATTCACGGGGTGATAGCATGGGTGGGGGAGTTTTAATTGCTGTAAACTCTAATCTCACTGTCTATTCTGCCTCACCTATTCTATTAGCTGATAAAGCGGCTGAAGTTATAAAAGTGTCAATAAAGACTTCATCTGGTCCCGTTTCAAAACTAATGCATATATTCTGCTGCTATTTCCCACATTGCAGATCTCAGCACGAGGTACAATGTGAGTTATATGAAATTATTTCACAAGATTGTCTTTGTCGTGCTGACGACTCTTTTTTGTTGGTGGGTGATTTTAATATTTCCGAAGCTACATGGTCAAGTGAAGGTGGACATATGATTATTAATAATTATAGCTGTGGTAATAATTTAATTAGTTGTATGTATAATTTTCTTGAATTCAATGATTTAAAACAATATAATCCAATTTCAAATCAAAACGGTCGATTCTTAGACCTTGTTATAAGTAACAACGACTGCGCAGTGGATAGATGTAGTGTACCCATAACGAATGAAGACGCACACCATCCGGCTTTACAAATAAAGCTTAAGATTTCTTTGAATATACGTAACAAAGCTACTTCGCGTTCGATACGTTTGTTCCGTCAAGCTGATTATGAAGCCGTTAACCTTGCTTTAGAAAGTGTTGATTGGTATGATATACTAAACAACTGTGATGTATCCCAGGCGGTTGACTCTTTCTATCAAACTATAAATTCCATAATTTCTGAAATGGTTCCTGTTAAGACTGTAAGATCTTTTAACAACTATCCATTTTGGTATAAAAAAAATTATTACAGAAAAATTAAAGTACCACAAGAAATGGAAGACTTATAACAGGATTTCTGACTATCAAACATTTCTTCTTTTGCGAGAACGACAAAAACTAGTACAAGTGCAGTGTTATAATCATTATATTCAAAAGGCTGAAGCCAGAATACGTAAAAGCAGTAAATACTTTTGGTCTTTCGTAAAATGTAAGAGATCGTCCTCCAGTCTTCCTGACAGCTTGTTTCTATTTGATCGTACTGCTAGTGACGTGGAGGATGTATGTACACTGTTTAATGATTACTTTAAGTCAGTTTACAGCGATCGATCGGCAAACATAACATCTGAAAGACAGAATAATGGCTGCGTTGGTTTGGATATCGGCCATATAGACCTATCAGTATCTACTGTCAAAAGATATTTGAAGTCTTTGGATATCAATAAAGGATATGGTCCCGATATGATACCGCCTATATTTTTAAAGAAATGCTATAATACTTTAGCCTATCCTGTTTCTCTTCTTTTTAATAAATCTTTGAGTTCTGGTTCCATGCCTACTATTTGGAAACGCTCGTTTGTGGTGCCTATATTTAAATCAGGAGATAAACATAACATTCAAAACTATAGGCCGATATCTAAATTATGTACAGTAGCTAAAATATTCGAAAAAATTATCTATGATAATATCTATCCCATCATACGGGGTATACTAATAGATGAACAACATGGTTTTATTGATAGAAGATCAGTCGAATCGAATGTGTGTGAGCTGGTCCATCGTGTACTTGAGGTTATGGATGGTGGTGGCCAGGTGGACGTCGTGTATACCGACTTTTCTAAGGCCTTTGACAAAATATCCCATAACATCCTTTTAAATAAACTAGAACAGGTTGGTATACACGGTGACCTACTTAGGTGGTTATCTTCTTATCTTCGAAACAGGAGTCAGGCAGTGACGATACGGGGCTTTTGTTCATCATTTACTCCGGTTTCATCAGGTGTACCTCAGGGCTCTCACCTTGGTCCGTTGCTTTTTAATATCTTCATAAATGATATTCGTAAAATTTTTGAGCACTCCTCTATATTATTGTTTGCAGATGACTTGAAGGTTTTTAGAAGAATTTCTGAGTGGTCGGATTTTTTACTGTTACAACAAGACCTCAACAGACTATGCGAGTATTGTAGCGACAATCTGCTCCAACTTAATGTTAAAAAGTGCAGCATCATATCATTCACACGAAAAAAAATATCTATTGAATACGATTATCAACTATATGACACAATTATTGACCGTCTTTCTGAGGTGAGAGACCTAGGTATTTACCTGGATAAGAAATTAACTTTTGGGTTTCACATAGACCGTATTGTCGCTAAGGCCTATCGAATGCTTGGCTTTATACTGAGGATTGGCAGGGAGTTTAAAAACGTTTCTACTCTTACTCTTTTATATAGTAATGCTGTTGATAGCCCTTACCTATTAAGTTGCTTAAAATTTAATGTTCCTACATTTAGTAAACGCAAAAATTCTCTCTTTGATTTGCCCTGTACCAAGACTAAATATGCCCAAAACGATTTTATTCGTCGTTCCTGTAATATGCATAATGAAAAATTTAATGACGTTGATATATTTTCGTGTTCACTTTCAAATTTTAAACGTAACATTATCAATTTGTTGAATCAATGAATAGAAATTGTTTAACTATAACTTTGTATTTATATAATTAATTTTTAAGAATTTAATTGATGATTTTTATTTATATAGTTAATTTTTAAGAATTTGATCGATGATTTTTATTTATATAGTTAATTTTTAAGAATTTAATTGGTAATTTTTATTTATATAGTTAATTTTTAAGAAATTAATTGATGATTTTTATTTATATAATTGATTTTTAAGAATTTAATTGTATGAGTTTCAACTTTGTATTTGATTGTTGGAATTATTATTTGAATTTGTATCTCATTTTTTACTTTCTGCTTCTTGTTTGTATTGGTTATTGGTGGAAACTTAACTGGTCTGTGCGATATATCGTTGTTATCTTTTATTATTTGTGTTATGTTGTACTGTTTGTTTACCAAATACAAATAAATAAAATAAAAAAAATAAAAAAAGGAAAAAAATTTTGTACAACGTAATCTGTATTAGTATCATTTATCTTTATTGGTCTTATCCTGTCCTGTGTATCTGTTTTACTTAGTTTGCAATAAAGATTAATTGTATTGTAGGTATTGTATTTGTCAGATCTGATAGGTAGATTTTGAGATTTCAGTTGTACCAAGTATAGCATAATATTATGAAGATATTCCTATGCTTCATATTTTAGTCTCAAAGAGTGTCAAAATTATCGGAAGTGGTGAGACTACTAACTATAGTAAAATAAAGAATAACCTTCCCAAACAATCACACTAACTAAAAGCAAAGGCTTGTGTTATGTTACCATGTATGTACCTAGTGAACTAGGGGAGATCCTAGAATATTCATACATAAATACCTACACACCTAGACTCGGAATATACATATGGGTAAACTTTAGATTATGCTCACAAATCCCCATAAATCGACGATCCATAATCTAAAGTTTTTAGCCTACATTTTTTTTTGTTGCGCCGTGCGGGTATCGAACCTGTGACTTCACGAGTCGCTCAGCTGGCGTCTGCGCTACGGAGGTTGTCAGATGTATATATATGTAGCTAGTAAATAAATTAAAGCTACATACGCATTGCCTACAGGATCCTACAAGGATTACAAATTAGGTACAACTAAAGGGAAAGGAAATTTACCGCAATTGTAAACTATTTTCTATAAATCACGATAAAAACAAAATTTCGATTAAATTGTTTTTTTTTTCGGAGTATTAGGGAAAGCGATGATTTATATAAAACCCAAAATCTCATTTCCAAAGATATCATTTAGGTAAATAGTATAACTAATAAATATAGTTTTTAGAATAATTTACTTCGGATTACTTTCTAGTTTATTTCTTTGCAGAACGCAATAATAATAAAAAAACACAAAATATTGTTCACACTACTTATAAATTTCGCGCTAACACGAACGATCAACCGCTGCAACGAATGCATTCGTGTTTACGTAAATACCTACCTTTGATGTATCTACTGCCGCAACACGCGACAACGACGCGACTATTGCCTATATCTTTTTTAAACGGTTTTATTTTAGGAGTGGACGATATACATCGATGTTTTAAAAATACTCGATGTATAGTAACGATGCATCGAATCAAACCGATGTATTGTTAAGTTTTAAACATCGAGTATACATCGATGTTTTTTTTTCGATGCATCGAAAAGGCAAACAATCAAACCTACCTCATTTTTTTCACTTCTTCTCTCACATTTTTTTGTCTTTTCCAATTACATTATTTAGCACTCGCAAGGTGTTTCGTGTAAAAGTGATGGAAATCACTGGTTGAAAAAGCAGCCAATATTATAGAAGTCAGTGTAAGCAACCTATAAAAAATATCACTGCAAATGGCCGACTGAATGACTGAATTCACCCGCCGTCTCTCGCTTACAGTTGCAGTCTTTGGCTTCAAAAATCATATAATTTTTGTATTAATTAATTACCTACTCAGCTTGATTCAGAATTCATTTTAAAATTTGCTGTGTCGTGTTAGCAATAATATTTATAAATCGAAGTGTTAAACTGAAAACACGTTATATGTAATATTACAATCGATGTATAGAAAACATCGATGTATTTTTTGATACATCGATATTACATCGATGCAACAATCCGATGCATTCAATCGAAAAAAACATCGATGTTTTTGTTTAATGTCCATCACTATTTTATTTAGCTCACCCCGTTTGTTTTATTTTTTTTTTATTATTTATTCTTGGGTCAAATTTAGTAATTCAAATTTCACCCTCTTCCTGTCAACCGATTAATCTGAAATTTTGTATACACTTTGGATTTTGGTGACAATACAATTATGTTTATTCATTATCATTATAAATTCAAGATGGCCGCCGCTACAAAATAGCGGATAATTTATGTTTTATTAATCCCATCAATATGGATATCAAATGAAAGGGCTCAACAAGCAGAATACAATATACTATAAAAAATTGAAATCCAAGATGGCGGCCGCTACAAAATGGCGGATAACGTAGGTTTTATCAATCCCATCAATATGGGTATCAAACGAAAGGGCTCAACAAGCAGAATACAATATACTATAAAAAATTGAAATACAAGATGGCGGCCGCTACAAAATGGCGGATAACTTAGGTTTTATCAATCCCATCAACATGGGTATCAAATGAAAGGTCTCAACAAGTAGAATACAATTTACTATGCAAAATTGAAATCTAAGCTGGCCGCCGCTACCAAATGTCTGATAACAATTTTTTATCAATCCCACCAATATGGGTATCAAATAAAAGGGCTTGACAAGAAGAATACAGTGCACTATACAACCTCAATATTTAAGATGGGCCTTGCAATAATGAAGCACTAAATGAATTAAACAGAATGCGAAATAAAAACTAAAAACTAGAAAATAAAAATAGGTAAAAAAAGTTTTTAAGTTAAACGGTTTTATGTTAAACATACATTGCAATGTTTAAGATAAATGTACTAAAAACCAAAAAATAATAAAATAGATACAGTCGTGGGAATTATAAACATATGCATAGACTAGACTAAAATAAAAGCGTGGGGCACGTCAATTGTCTACAAATTATCGATTTAATGTGCGATAGAAGAATCGTTTAATTCGTCGTTAAAATGGGCAGTTGGCCCGCAGACGGTGAGGAAATTACTTACTATTTTCTTGCTCATGGAAATTCCAATAGTTATACACTCCATGTAAATAAAAGAGATGTTTCAACTAGTTTATCGTTGGACATTCACACTGCTGGCTGGCGAGGAATCGTTTCACTGCTCGAAGTTTGTCTTTAATCGACAAAACATATGATAAAAGTACTACTCGCTCACCACTATGAAACCCTAAAACTCGCTTATAATCGAGCTTGCTAGCTTGTTTCCACATTCTAGCCCTACTTATCACACGTCCATCGTTGTCGGTTGAACAACTGCCTAATTATAGTGTAACATTACAAAACAAACATTTTAATCAACGATTGTAGACAATTGACGTGCCCCACGGTTTTATTTTAGTCTAGTCTATGCATATGTTTATAATTCCCACGACTGTATCTATTTTATTATTTTTTGGTTTTTAGTACATTTATCTTAAACATTGCAATGTATGTTTAACATAAAACCGTTTAACTTAAAAAGTTTTTTTACCTATTTTACCTATTTCTTGTCAAAAACATATTGTGAACGGTTTAGCAAGGACCACCAATCGTTTGAGGCTATGTTCACAGAATTCATAAAAATTTGCGAGTCTTATATACCTATTCAGTTATTGTGTAAAATGTTGCTGGCAGGTTACTAAGAACTTACTTTTGGTTTCGGAGCGTTTTAGCGGACCTATGTACCTTATTCTATGTATCTTAGTCTATGTATAATATATAAGGCGGATGGACGAGTCGTAATTATAACTACTTAGTAAACGACTAGGATAGGTACTTTACTTATTGACAACATTGATATATAAAAAACTATTATTAAATTGTACAGTATTTGGTCAAATAAAGAATTTATAATAATAATAATAATAATTATTATTATTATTGATTGTTTTATAGAGAAACAATATACAAGTCACTTCCCTTCACTGTACTAATTACTAATAATAGCGATTAGTGAGACAAGTCAAAATTCAAACGCAACGTAGGTTTCACTCAAAATGGGAATTCAAAGTAATAATAAGACAGGCAGCAGAACATAAGACATTGTTTAATAATAATGTACCGCCGCGCGCGCGGATGGCGCGGCGCTTGCCTTCCCTCCCACTCCCCGCGCGTAGGTTGAAAGGCAGATAGATCAGTGTTGCCGTTTTAGCCATTTTGTGGCTAGATCTCGCGGATTTTCAACGGTTTTAGCCAAAAAACAATCCATTTTAGCAACCAAAATAAATCTAGCTACTTCTAGCTGCTTTTTAGATTGTTAATCTCTATATATATAAAAGCGAAAGGTCACTCACTCATCACGAGATCTCCGAAACTATAACACCTACAAACTTGAAATTTGGCAGGTAGGCTCCTTATAAGACGTAGGCATCCGCTAAGAACGGATTTTACGAAATTCGACCCCTAAGGGGGTAAAACGGGGGTTGGAAGTTTGTATGAAAGTCCTAAGTTTTTTGAAGTAAGAGACTTGAAATTTAAAATGTAACCTCTATAGATGGTGAAAAGGTGTCCAAATAATGTATCTTTAGAAATCAACTCCTTTTTGGGGTTAAAACGGGAATCGTAGGTTGACTCACTGATCACGAAATCTCCGAAACTATAATACCTACAAACTTGAAATTTAGCAAGTAGGCTGCTTATAGGGCGTAAACTACGGCTAAGAATGAATTTTACGAAACTCGACCCCTAAGAGGGTAAAACGGGGGTTGGAAGTTTGTATGAAAGTCCTATGTTTTAGAGGTAAGAGACTTGAAATTTAAAATGTATTCTCTATAGATGGTTAGAAGGTGTCAAAATAATGTCGCTTTAGAGATCAACTCCCTTTTGGGGTTAAAACGGGGTTAGGTAGGTTGACTCGCTCAACACGAAATCTCCGAAACTATAACACCTACAAACTTGAAATTTAACAGATAGGTTCCTTATAGAGCGTAGACATTTGCTAACAGCGGATTTTACGAAACTCGACCTCTAAAGGGATAAAACGGGGTTTGGAAGTTTGTATGAAAGTCCTATGTTTTTGAAGTAAGAGACTTGAAATTTAAAATGTATGCTCTATAGATGGTGAGAAGGTGTCCAAATAGTGTATCTTTAGAAATCCATTTCTTTTTGGGGTTAAAACGGGGGATGGTAAGTTGACTCACTCATCACGAAATCTCCAAAACTATAACAGTTACAAACTTAAAATTAGGCAAGTAGGTTCCTTATAGGACGTAGACATTCGCTAAGAACGAATTTTATGAAACTCGACCCCTAAGGGGATGAAACGGGGGTTGGAAGTTTCGTAGACATTCGCTAAGAACGAATTTTATGAAACTCGACCGATAGGGGATGAAACGCGGGTTGGAAGTTTCTATGAAAGTCCTATGTTTTTGAAGTAAGAAACTTGAAATTTAAAATGTGTACTCTTTAGATGGTGAGGAGGTGTCCAAATAATGCATCGTAATCTACAAATATAAAAGAGAAAGATCACTGACTCACTCATTACGAGAACTAAAAAACAGTTGGATGGTCCATTCATCCATGATGGACAAAGATGAAATTTGGCAGGGAGGTAGATTATAATTAGTAGACGTCGGCTAAGAACGGATTTTGCGATATTCCACCGCTAAGAGGTTTAATTGGGGTTGATAGTTTGTATGAAACATATACAGCAGGGTCGGTTTAAAGCAAAATAACCGCGTTGCAACCCTATGTGTTCAAGAAACATTTATATTGATCACTTATAACTTTTAACTGAGGTAGGGCACAGCAGGAATTTCCTGCTCAAAATATGGAGCAGCCCAACTGGGGTAGTACCTCGACCTTACAGAAGATCTGAACAAAATAATACTGTTTTCAAGCAGTATTGTGTTCCTGTTGGTGAGTAAGGTGACCAAAGCTCCTGGGGGATTGGGGATTGGGTCGGCAAGGCGCTTGCGATGCTTCTGGTGTTGCAGGTGTCTATAAGCTACGGCTAAGCTTATCATCAGGTGAGCCGTACGCAGTAGTACAAAAAAATATATTTTTTACAATATCTAACCTTTACGTTACTAGAATACTTTTTATTTACCCCTGTCGTCACGGAGTCGTGAAGGAGCGTGCGCTACGCTATTCTGTGGCATATAGTTACGTAGAACCATATCAAAAACTAAATTACATGCAGTATATTTAAACATATTTACACTACAATACTATATTATTACTACATTATTTCATACCACAATTCTGACGAATTCCACAAACTATTTTGTTAAACGCGACGCGTTTCACGCGCACGTAGTCGCGGGCAACAGTTAGTGTATTATAAAACAAAGTCCCCAAAAATGTATGTGATCGATTCCCTTAAAATCTACGGAACGGATTTTCATGCGGTTTCATCAATGGAGAGAGGGCTTCAAGAGGAAGGCTTATAGAACGGCTAAGCCGATTATGATGAGAGTTTCACTGGAAGTTTGTCGGGAAAACTTTGTGTCACACCGATTTCAACGCGGGCGAAGCCGCGGGCACAGCTAGTACATACATATTTTTATTACTATAAAAAGTCTACCGACTAATACATACCACCATACGGTACCAATACTACAAAACTAAAATACATAGTTAATTTTAGGCAGCACCAATAATGTCCGCATCCCGACTAGAAAAAAAGTCAGGCTCAACCAGATCATGTATGTATCTGGACCGGATCAGGATAGAATGAGGCATGCCAGATCCGGCAAGCTCATCTCATCCTGATCAGGTCCTAACAAATTTTCTGCGTTACATACCTTATCCGGTCTAAATCGGGCATGCCCGGTCCGGTCCTTTTAAGGAACACGAAGAAATTTCTACTCGGGATTATGGCAGGAGGATTCCCGAATGAATGTTTATCTTTAACGTAATTTAGGTTCGATCGAATGAAAATGGACCGTATTGCTATTGCTGTTGAGCCTACTTTGTTTTGCATAACGTCAACACTACTCGTGTCAAAATGTCAAACGGAGTGCAATGTTGTTATTGTTTACGCATCCGCGCGCGCGGATGGCGCGGCGCTTGCCTTCCCTCCCACTCCCCGCGCGTAGGTTGAAAGGCAGATAGATCAGTGTTGCCGTTTTAGCCATTTTGTGGCTAGATCTAGCGGATTTTCAACGGTTTTAGCCAAAAAACAATCCATTTAAGCAACCAAAATAAATCTAGCTACTTCTAGCTGCTTTTTAGATTGTTAATACATACATATTTTTATTACTATAAAAAGTCTACCGACTAATACATACCACCATACGGTACCAATACTACCAGACTAAAATACATAATTAATTTTAGGCAGCACCAATAATGTCCGCATCCCGACTAGAAAAAAAGTCAGGCTCAACCAGATCATGTATGTATCTGGACCGGATCAGGATAGAATGAGGCATGCCAGATCCGGCAAGCTCATCTCATCCTGATCAGGTCCTAACAAATTTTCTGCGTTACATACCTTATCCGGTCTAAATCGGGCATGCCCGGTCCGGTCCTTTTAAGGAACACGAAGAAATTTCTACTCGGGATTATGGCAGGAGGATTCCCGAATGAATGTTTATCTTTAACGTAATTTAGGTTCGATCGAATGAAAATGGACCATATTGCTATTGCTGTTGAGCCTACTTTGTTTTGCATAACGTCAACACTACTCGTGTCAAAATGTCAAACGGAGCGCAATGTTGTTATTGTTTACGCATACGCAATACGCATTTTTTTTAAATTACAGCGTGTGAAACCGCGGGGAACAGCTAGTATATTATAGTTAGTAATTCAAAGTAAAGTAAAGTCGTCGTAGTTTTTTTAGGTGTATTTCAAAACTAATTCAAGTTCCACTGAGTCACATTATGCTCTGTAATTGGAAAACGCACACTTTAGCCACTTCTAGCGGAATTTCGAAAGTGATTTATTTACAAAACTGGCAACTTTTTTCTTTGATGTAGCCACAAACTAGATTGTCCTAACGGCAACACTAAGATAGATTCATTCCTAAAACGGCCGCGTAAAAAAATGTGATTAGACTTTTAGCATAACAGTTATTATAGAAAAACTACTAAATGTATCTTTTCGAAATAAATTTATTTCCACTTTTGAATAACTAAACTATATCGGTTGCCTGAGGTCCTTGCCTGAGTCCTTGCCTGAGGCCATGTTCCACACTTGTGGAACATGGCCTCAGGCAAGGACGAGGTTTTTTAGTACCTGAAACAGTTATATCCTACGGGATCCTGTACTGTAGAGGAACTTAAATCTAAAGGAAATTACAAATCCTATAAGATAGGAGTGCCAGTCGTCTACTACGATAAATGTTTTTCAATCGATATCTGGCCTGTCAACGCTAGGATTAAAGCATGGATTAATTTTAGAAAGCCGGTGAATAGGATGACCCCTTCGAGCGAGCAGCCATTTCGTGGTTCAACTACAGTCCCATAAAACTGATGACTTGCATGCTCTATACCAGAATGTGCGAGGGCTGAAAACCAAGCTCCACGTGTGGCGTAATGGACTTGTGTCACTATCAGAATATGACCTTGTTGCCACAACAGAGACTTTCCTCGATACTTCAGTGGAGGATGCAGAACTTACAACTGCAGGTTGGAGTGTGATCCGACGGGACAGACGCACGCCATGTGGAGGTGTCCTGCTGGCCGCACGTGCCCCCCTTAAGTTACGGCGACGACAGGATCTTGAGACGGACAGTGGTGAGGATTTGTGGGCGTCTTTTACATGGCGTGGCCGCAATGTCCATGTGTGCGTTGTGTACATAAAACCTACTTCTAGTGATGACGATTATATGACATGGTTTTTTAAAGTAAAAAGTTTTATTAATAGTTTAAAAGGTATTGTTTTTATTTATGGTGACCTTAATTTAAATAGTGCTTCACTGAATATTGTTAATTATTATTGTTACTTTTTGACATATTGTAATTTAACTGAAAATAATGTTGTGACGAATGTGCGAGGTGGAATGTTAGATGTGGTTCTGGTTCAGGAGAGTACGGATGTGCGGGAGATTCATATTAGGGCAACAGAGGGAATAGTACCACCTGACGATTATCACCCTCCCCTAGATATTACTATTAAGATCAGAACATATCGTCCTATGGATCGAATCGAGCCACACATTGAAACTATCAGGGACTGGAACTTTAGGCGAGTGGACCTTGATGCAATATTCGGTATGCTTTCTAAGGTATCGTGGTCTGACCTAGTCAAATTGAGGAGTGTGGAGTTATGTACAACATATTTTTATAACACAATTTACAATATCTTTGATGTATGCATACCGAAAAAAAAGCGCCAATTGAACAAAAACAGCCGATATCCTGTTTGGTTTACGCGAGACATAATTAGCGATACAAACCGGAAACTAAAATTGCACCGCAACTGGAAACGTAGCAAATCGGATGATGCATACCAGGCTTTTTCTGATTTAAGAGCGGAATTGAAGATACGAATTTCATTCGCATATGACTCGTATATAACTAATATAGAGAAAAATATTAAAAGCAACCCGCACCGGTTTTGGCGTCACATCTCAGGTCTGCGATCCAAAGGTGGTTTTGAGCCAACGGTTGAATACGGTGGCAACACTGTGAGTGGAGTTAAAGCTGCTGAAGCCTTTGCTCACTTCTTCGCCAGTGTATTTTTAACTGAACTGCCTAAACTTGATGCGACAAATATAACGAATCAGAATGAGCTGTTCTCAAGTAGGTACATTGGCATAAATGAAATCACACCTGAGGATGTGGCATCTGGACTCAGGGCTCTAAAATCAAGTACGTCCGTGGGTCCTGATAGTGTTCCTCCTTGGTTCTTAAAACAGGGTAAGAATTTTCTGACTGAACCTCTATACCATATATTCAATGTCGCATTAAGAACTGGGCATTACCCCTCGCGGTGGAAACTGACTAGAGTGGCACCAATTCCAAAGAGTTCCAACAAAGCTAGTGTCGAAGAATATCGCCCGATAGCTATTCTATCAACCGTTGCGAAACTTTTCGAACATATTCTTCACGCTAATATTTACAAGCAGGTGGAACCGTTTCTATGTAATGAGCAGCATGGATTTAGAAGGAGACGTTCAGTCAACACCAACCTGTTAACCATTGTTGACTATATTTCTAAGACACTTGACCATGGAGGCCAAGTGGATGTCTCATATTTTGACTTTCGGAGGGCTTTTGATAGAGTAAATAATGACGTACTGCTGGAGAAGCTAAGCGATGTGGGCTTAACACCTGGACTCCTCAAGTTTATCGCTGACTACCTGCGTGATCGTCAGCAGTATGTCAGGCTCGGCATTTACGAGTCGCAGCCCTATCACACGCGTTCCGGAGTCAGCCAAGGATCGATAATCGGTCCTCTTCTGTTCATATTAATGATCAACGACATCCCCACAGTCATCAAACATGCGAAATGCCTCCTTTACGCTGATGATCTGAAGCTTTTCATGGAAATTAGAAAGGAGGAGGACTGTTTATTGCTTCAGCGTGACATTGACTCAGTTTTTCAATGGAGTGTGGACAACAAAATGGAGTTTAACCCATTGAAGTGTTCGGCTATGACCTTCTCACGAGTGCGGCGCCCAATCAAATTCGATTATAAACTTGACAAGGACAACATAGCGAGACCGGAGACGTCGAAGGATTTGGGTGTGACATTCGACTCAAGGCTCACATTTCATGACCATATCACTGCGGTAGCTAAGGAGTCATTTCGACGCCTTGGCTTCGTTCTACGGAATGCAAAGGAGTTTAAAAACACGACAGTGATCAAAATAATTTTTGGAGCCTTGGTCCGAGCCAAACTTGAGGCGGGTGCTTGTGTATGGAATCCACATGAGACTAAATATGCGCTTATGTTGGAAAAAGTTCAAAAAGCTTTCCTAAGATATCTTTACAAGCGTATATTTGGGTACTACCCTAACATGTACCCGACAAAATTTCTTCTTGGTATTCTGGGATATAATTCCTTAGAAGTAAGAAGATGGAGAGACCAATTGGCAATAATGTGCAAAATATTGAGAGGTTTGGTTGATGCCCCAGATTTACACGAGGAGCTATGTAGACTTTTTGCGCCTAACAAGTACCTTCGAAACAGAAAGCACTCGTTGTTTGCTGTTCCGATGTGTCGCACAGTGGCTCGTTTGAGGTCGCCCATTCCGCGGTCACTAACCGCGTTCAACGCTCTCCTGGACGCTGATCCGCACTGTGACCTGTTTGCTGATGGATGGAAGATGATTTTGTCGGAGTGCCTGAGGTACTGTGAAATGAATGCGTGATTTGTGTGTGTCTTAAAATATAAGTGAATGAGATTGTATTTGAATTATTATTTTTATTATTATTATTTTTTTTTTTTTCTTATTACATCTATATAAACTGACATGGAATTTATCTTTTTATTGCTTTTTATTATTTGTTTAATTTCGACTGGATCTTAATTCTACTATTATTATTTATCTTATTTTTTCTGTTTTTTCTTTGGTTTGTCTTTATGCTTATTATTATGATCAATTTATTAATCTAACTTGTTATTGTACGTTATTATTATTATTATTTTTTTTTGGAATGTTAATTAATGTGACTTATTTGAAATGTTATTTAGTGTAAGTGGTAAATCCGTACTGATTAATAAATAAATAAATAAATAAATAAATAAATCGGTATGGGCTTTATTTTAGATTTTTCTTTCTCCGTATACTATTTATTTTCGCCCGAAGTTGAGCTAAAATCAGTGTTGAAATACGAAAGTTTAGAAGCTTGTATTTTTTAAATGTACACCTTTTTACGGTTTTGGGTACATACATTCATAGATAATGATGAGATCAATTGATATTATCCTTAATTTTGAATGGTCAACGTCAAACATTATAGTAGATACTGTTATACGTTTGTATGGAAAGATGAGCGACTTGTTTAACCTTAACTTTAACAGATACCTTTTTTAACCGACTTCCAAAAAAGGAGGAGGTTCTCAATTCGACTGTATTTTTTTTATGTATGTTACATCAGAACTTTTGACTGGGTGGAGCGATTTCGACAAATTTTCTTTTAATCGAAAGATGGTCAGTGCCAATTGGTCCAATTTAAATTTAGTTGAGATCTAACAACTACTTTTCGAGCTATATCTAATAATGCGTTTTTACTTGACGCTTTTTTCGTCGACCTACGTTGTATTATACCGCATAACTTTCTACTGGATGTACCGATTTTGATAATTCTTTTTTTTGTTGGAAAGGAGATATCCCAAGTTTAGTACAATGATAAGGAAACCAGGATCTGATGATGGAATCCCAGAGAAATTGATAGATATTCTTGAAAATCCGCAATAACTTTTTACTTGGTGTACCGATTTTGATAATTCTTTTTTTGTTGGAAAGAAGATATCCTTAGTTTAGTACCATGATAAGAAAACCAGGATCTAATGATGGGATCCCAGAGAAATCGAGGGAACTTCTTGAAAATCCGCAATAACTTTTTACTGGGTGTACCGATTTTAATAATTTTTAATTTAATCGAAAGCTGATGTTTGTCATGTGGTCACATATAAATTTTATTGAGATCTGATAACTACTTTTTGAGTAATCTTTGATAACGCGCCGTTACTTGACTATTTTTTCGTCGATCTACGTTGTATTACTCGTCGATGTAATTGAAGTCGGTTTTTTTTCGTTTGCGAGCAAACACAAATTTTTTTATGTATGTTACATCAGAACTTTTGACCGTGTGGACCGATTTCGACAATTTTTTTTTAATCGAAAGGTGGTGTGTGTCAATTGGTCCCATTTAAATTTATTTGAGATCTAACAACTACTTTTCGAGCTATATCTAATAATGCGTTTTTACTTGACGCTTTTTTCGTCGACCTACGTTGTATCATACCGCATAACTTTCTACTGGATGTACCGATTTTGATAATTTTTTTTGTTGGAAAGGAGATATCCCTAATTTAGTATCATGATAAGGAAACCAGGATCTGATGATGGGATCCCAGAGAAATCGAGGGAAACTCTTGAAAATCCGCAATAACTTTTTACTTGGTGTACCGATTTTAATAATTTTTAATTTAATCGAAAGCTGGTGTTTGTCATGTGGTCACATAAATTTTATTGAGATCTGATAACTACTTTTTGAGTAATCTTTGATAACGCGTAGTTACTTGACTATTTTTTTCGTCGATCTACGTTGTATTACTCGTCGATGTAATTGAAGTCGGTTTTTTTTTTCGTTTCCCACGCCTATGCCATGCCAAACTCGCCTCCTAGGCGACGATCAACTTCGGGGTGTCATGAAATTTAAGGATAAGTCAAATCATTCTCTCTTTGTGCATGTCTCCGACTGCATGTTATCTACGACGTTGCATAAAGTTTCGAAGGACTACCGTATTAATATATTTTAAATGTACAGCACAAAATGTTTGATATTGCGTCGGCTTATTGCAAGAACTCATTAACTGCAAAAAATCACTAAATACGTTTTTATCTATAGTGGACTTCTTTTGGCACATTCTACAAAAGGCAAAAACTTACTAATTTCTATCTAGTCAATTTTTAGGCGTTACGGCGTTACCATTAAATCCATAACTGCAACTTTGAAAATCAGGCATTTACAAAAAAATCACTAAGCTATACAAGTTATTTTTATTAAATAGATAATTATTAAAATAACCAGATACATTATAATACAGAACTCATTTTTACCATCTAATTAACTTTATCGAAACAAGTGTAGCATAAATAGCTTAGGATTAGGTTCGATAAAGTTCATTATTTGCATTTAATTACTTTCTGTTATGAATAATTGATAACAAGTGTACAAAAGTAATCTTAATGAATTTTATCGAAATTAATTTTATACAAATCATGATATTTAAGATTTTCCTAAAATCATTTATTGTTTTTAGTTACTTTTTTATTTAGTCGATCGCATAATTTAATATAATTAACATCGGTTAATAGAATATAGTAACTTCTTGCAAGCTACGTGGATACTCGCTTGTAGTTTGGTGAGTTATTCATGGTTAGGTAAAATACGACAAAACAGCTTGTCAAAGGAACGCAAAAAAAAATGACGAACGCGGGTGAGAGTGGGTTTGCGCGGGGCGAAAGAGAAATTTGCGTGAGCGCGGCTGATTCGATCGCATGTATCTTCTCTCTTCCAGATAGACAATGTTTCTCAAAATATCAGCCCACCACATAAAAATGACAACGATGTAGTTATACCCCTTGAAGATGACTTGTATATTTTATCGGTAAGTTCCTTCATATAAATGATTGTTTTAGTGGTGTATTTTACTGAACTGTGTACGTTGATTGGTCAGTAGCTATTTACATACCGTATTAGATACCTTACCTGGTTTTCATACTTATAGGATGATTCGGTTGCTGATCCTGACTGGAAGAATCCTGAAGACTTAGCTACAGAAAATATAGAAATCGATGGTGACCCTGAAACAGTCCAATCTGAAATGGCATCGTCTAAAAAAATTAAGATGGCAATGACCGAAACGCGCAAAAAATTAATCTTTCACAGAGTTTACCTTATAAAAACTACAAAAAACAGACGCAGCCTCCCAAAGCGTCTAAATCCGGAGAGTGCAAATGTAAATTAAATTGCTTATTAAATTTTCCTGAACAAGATCGAAAGAAAATTTGTAAGTCTTACTGGGCACTATCGGATTAGAGTCGACAGAAAGATTTTATACTAATGAATGTTATGGTACAGGCGCCACAGAGACGTTTCGTAAATGCAACCAGAAAAAGGACTGTATCTCGTTATTATTACTTTAATAAGGGCGACCGAAAGATCAGGGTTTGTGAATTGTTTTTTAAAAACACTCTTTGTATATAGAATGGTCCCATTAATAAGGCATTTTCAGAAGTAGGAACATCAGGCTCTTTTATAGGTCAGGACAGACGTGGCGAGCATGAACCAGTCAATAAAGCAAAAGAAATAGAAGTGGAATTCGTCAAAGCACACATCGAGGCTTTCCCTAAGATGGAGTCGCATTATTGTAGGAAAACTTCATCTAAAATGTATTTAGATAGCAATCTTTCCATCTCCAAAATGTATGTAATATACCAAGAAAAATGTAAAAATGCATCTAGAACGCCTGTTTCCATCAATGTGTATCGTAACATTTTTTGTACTCAGCATAATTTAGATTTTCCTACACCCAAGAAGGACCAATGTTTCATCATTACAGCCTATACAGTCCACTGCTGGACATAGGCCTCCACAAGTTTACGCCAAAAATAACGTGAACTCGTGTGTTTTGCCCATAGTCACCACGCTGGGCAGGCGGGTTGGTGACCGCAGTACTGGCTTTGTCGCACCGAAGACGCTGCTGCCCGTCTTCGGCCTGTGTATTTCAAAGCCAGCAGGATGGTTATCCCGCCATCGGTCGGCTTCATAAGTTCCAAAGTTGTTGTGGAACCTTGTTATCCCTTAGTCGCCTCTTACGACACCCACGGGAAGAGAGGGGGTGGCTAAATTCTTTAGTGCCGTAGCCACACAGCACAACCCACCAATGTTTACTGTGCCATAAATATGACCGAGCCAAAGCTGAGAATGTCTCCGACCTTGCTGTTTTGCAGCAAAACTATGATGAGCACATGTCTTTAAAAGAGCAAAGTCGAAAAGCTAAAAAGTTGGATAAAGTTCGGGCAAATAAAGATAATAAGCAGCTTTAACTCTATTACGAACGACTTATAAAAAGTTTTACACTTGCCGACTAGTAACGTTTCTTTACTTTACTACCTGCGTAAATTTAACGTTTACAATGCTACCATTTATGAAGCCCGTTCTTCAAATGATGGTTTTTGTTACTTATGGTCTAAAATAGGCAGAAAAAAGGAAGTTCTGAAGTGGGAACTGCATTATATCTTTGGATCCAATGTCTACCTCCAACAGTTACCAAAATATCTATATTTTCTAATACTTGCGGAGGTCAAAATCGTAACCAGTTTCTGTTATGCTCAATGCTATACGTAGTTCAAGCTACTCACCTCGAGGTGATTGAACATAAGTATTTAGCCGACCGATGGCGGGATAACTATCCAACTGCTAGCTTTGAAATACACCGGCCGAAGACGGGCAGCAGCGTCTTCGGTGCGACAAAGCCAGCCCTGCGGTCACCAACCCGTCTGCCCAGCGTGGTGACTAATTGCAAAACACATGAGTTTACGCCATTTTTGGCGTGAACTTGTGGAGGCCTATGTCCAGTAGTGGAATGCGAAAGGCTGCTGTGATGGCTGTGATGATTTAGAATCGAGGTCTATAGTATGCATAGCGCTATCGAAAATCAGATGCGTCTTATGCCAATTTTTTCTATGATAGATCTCTGTAATGTTATAAGATTAGCTAGATCTAACAGAAAACCAAACAAGAAAAAATCAGCAATGAAGCCTTATGAACTTATTGTAATGAGCAACTCTGATATCTTGGACCTAAAAGAGCTAAGAAACAACTTAATGGTCAATATGTCAAGTGACACTGAAGGACAAAAGTTGCAGTGGCTGAAGGTTGCTTCAAGTTTGAAAAAAAGCGGCTTAACATTGTCCAATAATGGTATGATTACGTTTCCGATTATAAAGAAATGGACGTATCAATAACAAAATAAAACATCGATTGTGTCTAATGACGATACTAAAAGTGTATTTGATTACAATAGCTATTCCCTTAAAAATGCATATACCAAGAAACTTTACCAATTATATACCAATTACAAAATCAAAGAAAAAAGATTTCATAAAAATGTGCAACGGAATAATTATACCTGCAGAACTAAACCATTGGTATAATAATTTACCTGAAAAAGAAGGGCCAGATTATCTTCCTGAAGAAGAATTCTCTGATACAGGAAATGTGTTTAGTATATCTAACGTTTTTATATTTTTGTACGGTTTTTACCCTTTCCTACTTTTTGTTAAAAAGTAATATGACTGATTGCAATACGAAGAAGAAAAATATTTTAATTTTAATATTATTATTATTATTATTATTATGTATGACTTTTTAAATTGAGCATGTAAGTTGTCGCTAGTATTTGCAACGAGTAAGTGCTTACGACAAATATTAAGACAGAATTGTTTTTGTTTATTTTTCAGAATTTATTTTGTTTTGATTATTAAACTTCTGACCTTACCTGTTTATTCGAAGATTGACTTACATGGGAAGTTTTTTTTGTGATAAAAAATTGGTATTTTGTTTCTTTGTAAGAATTTAATTTGTATTTTATATGGCTAGCACTGTTTTGTACAATATATACTTTTATAAAATATACATTTAACTAGATTTTCGTTATTTTATTGCAATTTAAGAAATAATTAATTCACATACCAAACAGACTTACAGTAGTCAGAAGTCATTAACTTTTATTTTGTGTTTTTAAAAAATAAATAACTTTGTAGGATTAGGTATTTTTACCCGACTGCCAAGGAAGGGTTATGTTTTTCGCGCGTATCTTGTATGTATGTATGTATATTTGTATGTAATATTCTTTACTACCTCATATTTCCAGAACCACTGAACGGATTTACATAATTGAGGTATCGTTAGGTTCGTCTTAGCTGCCCAAGTGTTCTTAGATAGGTGACATTAAAAAAAATCAAACATGGCGGCTGCGCGAAGCCATTGTAGTTAATGAAAAAAAAATTTTTCTCGAATACTACAATATGGGTATCAAATTGAAGGGCACAATACAAGGATTTTAAAAAAAATATATCATGATTATTATTACCGTAATACTAATAAAGAAATACAATATTAAAGTTTAAAAAATGTGGACTTTGCTCTTTCCACGCCTATGCCATGCCAAATTCGCCTCCTAGGCGACGATCAACTTCGGGGTTGTAGCCTTTCTAATAAAATACAATGGTTAAAAAAAACATACAATTAAAATTACAAATAAAAATTAATAAATGTCACACCAATTTACAATTACATTAATAAAATCAATAACAAATACATAATACCAAATACAAACAAATAATTTTAATAATAATTTCATTATATTAAAACTAATAGTTGTTGACTTAAGCAGTCACCTATTTGCTAAAGGTCAGGCTTACGTTGCTTTGAGTAGAGTGAGATCTTTCTCCGGGCTTGCTATCAGTTCTTTTGACCCTAAAAAATTACTTAATCAACCACATGATGTAAACTGTTTTAATGAATTGAACCGATAACGTTGCATAAAGTTTCGAAGGACTACCGTATTAATATATTTTAAATGTACAGTACAAAATGTTTGATATTGTTTCTATTTCTTTCGCTGACTTTGTGTGCATATTGAATTTTTATCTTGTTCCAGCTTTTTCAGTTGATTTTCTATTAGTTATTCTTCACGCAGGCGGGTTTTTTGTTTATTTTTAATTATTATTTTATTACTTGTTGTTATTAAAATACATATTAGGCTACTCGAAAACATTAAATTTTTAGTCACCTTAATTATATTTAGGATAATATGGGCCAATCAAGATAAGCACTAATTAAATCGAACTAAAATACCGTTTATCTCAGAATAATGAATATGTCACATTATGACTTCTTGCAATAAGCCGACGGTTGTTTCTATTTATTTCGCTGACTTTATGTGCATATTGCATTTTTATCTTGTTCCATCTTTTTCAGTTGATTTTATATTAGTTGTTCTTCACGCAGGCGGGTTTTTTGTTTTTTTTTTAATTATTATTTTTTTGATAAATCTCGTAGGGTTCAGCCTGCGTTTGCAATGTAAGCGGAAAAAATGTAATTATTTACGACATCACATTAGAAACCTCAAAAATAACAGTATTTCTCCACTATTTAATGGATGTTATTATACATATAAACCTTCCTCTTTAATTAATCTATCTATTAAAAAAAACCGCATCGAAATCCGTTGCGTAGTTTTAAATATTTAAGCATACAAAGGGACATAGGGAAATAGGGACAGAGAAAGTGACTTTGTTTTTAACCGACTTCCAAAAAAGGAGGAAGTTCTCAATTCGACTGTATTTTTTTTTTATGTATGTTACATCAGAACTTTTGACCGGGTAGACCGATTTTGACAAATTTTGTTTTAATCGAAAGGTGGTTAGTGACAATTGGTCCTATTTAAATTTATTTGAGATCTAACAACTACTTTTTGAGTTATATCTAATAATGCGTTTTTACTTGACGCTTTTTTCGTCGACCTACGTTGTATTCTACCGCATAACTTTCTACTGGATGTACCGATTTTGATAATTCTTTTTTTGTTAGAAAGGATATATCCCTAATTTAGTACCATGATAAGGAAACCAGGATCTGATGATGGAATTCCAGAGAAATCGAGGGAAACTCTCGAAAATCCGCAATAACTTTTTACTTGGTGTACCGATTTTGATAATTCTTTTTTGTTGGAAAGAAGATATCCCTAGTTTGGTACCATGATAAGGAAACTAGGATCTGATGATGGAATCACCGAGAAATCCAGGGAAACTCTCGGAAATCCTCAATAACTTTTTGCTGGCTGTACCGATTTTAATAATTTTTAATTTAATCAAAAGCTGATGTTTATCATGTGGTCACATATAAATTTTATCGAGATCTGATAACTAATTTTTGAGTAATCTTTGATAACGCGTAGTTACTTGACTATTTTTTCTTCGATCTACGTTGTATTACTCGTCGATGAAATTGAAGTCTTTTTTTTTTTCGTTTGCGAGCAAACACAATTATTTTTTAAATAAAGTTCAAATTTTTTTTTAAACTTTTCTCTTAGTTTATGTTTTCTAGGTGTATCAAAGATTGAATCTTGGTTAACGACTGATTTTAGACTCATCCGGTAGGTCCTAAAACAAAAAAATACAACATTAAAATACGTAGTAGTAAGTAGTAGTATATACGTGATGGTACTCTGCGAAGTCCACGTTTTGTACCGTACATGTCAGCTTTATCAAAATGGTTTGAACAAACCACATTAGATGAGGATGGCTGTCGTTATAGTTCATTTCGGCTCTATCTATATCTATCTATTCTATCTATCTCCTATTAAAATATTCGTTGGAAACCTAAAATCATGATATTTAGTAGTAAAATATGAGTAGTTAATTCACAAATTTAAACAGACACAGACGAGTTAAAAATTCATATTGACTTCAATTTAGGTAAAACATAAAAATCACACGATAAAAAAACACAATAATGATGTCCACTTTCTACTTAATTATTTTTCTATGATTGCCTACAATTTATTTACACGCATTTTGGGCTAGTGGAAATAAGAATTACTGGTAACACTCCCTCGGTACGTCATTTCGGAGCATGGAAATTATAAGTTCCGAATAACCTGAATATTATTTTGGAATAACAAAAAATATAAAGTTTTGTATGTACTTACGTGTGAAACGATATTTCTTCAGACTTTTTGTTCACTTTGGTATTGTTTTTACCCGACTGCCAAGGAAGGGTTATGTTTTTCGCGCGTATCTTGTATGTATGTATATTTGTATGTAATATTCTTTACTACCTCATATTTCCAGAACCACTGAACGGATTTACATAATTGAGGTATCGTTAGGTTCGTCTTAGCTGCCCAAGTGTTCTTAGATAGGTGATATTAAAAAAAATCAAACATGGCGGCTGCGCGAAGCCATTGTAGTTAATGAAAAAAAAAATTTTTTCTAGAATACAACAATATGGGTATCAAATTGAAGGGCACAATACAAGGATTTTAAAAAGGTATATCATGATTATTATTACCGTAATACTAATAAAGAAATACAATATTAAAGTTTAAAAAATGTGGACTGCTCTTTTCCACGCCTATGCCATGCCAAACTCGCCTCCTAGGCGAAGATCAACTTCGGGGTGTAGCCTTTCTAATAAAATACAATGATTAAAAAAACATACAATTAAAATTACAAATAAAAATTAATAAATGTCACACCAATTTACAATGACATTAATAAAATCAATAACAAATACATAATACCAAATACAAACAAATAATTTTAATAATAATTTCATTATATTAAAACTAATAGTTGTTGACTTAAGCAGTCACCTGCTAAAGGTCAGGCTTACGTTGCTGCTTTGCTAAAGGTCAGGCTTACGTTGCTTTGAGCAGAGTGAGATCTTTCTCCGGGCTTGCTATCAGTTCTCTTGACCCTAAAAAATTACTTAATTAACCACATGATGTAAACTGTTTTAACGAATTGAACCGATTACGTAATTTGTCTGACTAAAACGACAAAAATAAAATAATAATTAAAAAAAAAAAAAACCCGCCTGCGTGAAGAACAACTAATAGAAAATCAACTGAAAAAGCTGGAATAAGATAAAAATTCAATATGCACACAAAGTCAGCGAAATAAATAGAAAAAATATCAAACATTTTGTGCTGTACATTTAAAATATATTAATACGGTAGTCCTTCGAAACTTTATGCAATGTAGTAGATAATATGCAGTCGGAGGCATGAAATTGAAGGATAAGTCAAATCATTCTCTCTTTGTGCGTATCTCCGACCGTAAGAGGGAAACTCTCGAAAATCCGCAATAACTTTTTACTGGGTTTACCGATATTGATAATTTTTAATTTAATCAAAAGCTGATGTTTATCATGTAGTCACATATAAATTTTATCGAGATCTGATAACTACTTTTTGAGTAATCTTTGATAACACGTAGTTGCTTGACTATTTTTTCGTCGATCTACGTTGTATTACTTGTCGATGTAATCGAAGTCGATTTTTTTTTTCGTTTGCGAGCAAACACAATTATATACTATGTAGTGATAACGTGACTCATGAGCAAGAGTTGATCCAGCTTCGGCGCAAGGTCACACAGTCGTGGTCAGGTCACAAGAAGTTTTAAATTAATTTTGATAATAACAGATACACGTAAAAAGTAGATATTTAATTAATGTATGTAAGTACTGTACTTAAAATATCTATATTGTGACTAAATAATAATTGTGTTTGCTCGCAAACGAAAAAAACAAAAAAAAAAAAAAAAAATGTCAAGTAACTACGCGTTATCAAAGATTACTCAAAAAGTAGTTATCAGATCTCAATAAAATGTATATGTGACCATATGACAAATATCAGCTTTCGATTAAATTAAAAATTATTAAAATCGGTACACCCAGTAAAAAGTTATTGCGGATTTTCAAGAAGTTCCCTCGAATTCTCTGGGATCCCATCATCAGTTCTTGGTTTCCTTATCATGGTACTAAACTAGGGATATCTTTTTTCCAACAAAAAAAAATTATCAAAATCGGTACATCCAGTAGAAAGTTATGCGTTATAATACAACGTAGGTCGACGAAAAAAGCGTCAAGTAAAAACGCATTATTAGATATAGCTCGAAAAGTAGTTGTTAGATCTCAAATAAATTTAAATGGGACCAATTGACACACACCACCTTTCGATTAATAAAAAATTTGTCGAAATCGGTCCACACGGTCAAAAATTCTGATGTAACATACATTTAAAAAAAAATACAGTCGAATTGAGAACCTCCTCCTTTTTTGGAAGTCGGTTAAAAATATAAAAATATTTATTTTAACAATTTTGATTAATTGTCCACCTAGGTGCTGGACCCAGCCCAGGGGAAGATCATGTTTCTTTAAGTAACTTTTAAAAGTGTCTAGTGATTGTGTTTGTGCGCGCCTTACATTTATGTGCAAAGCATTCTACAACCAAACAGCTTGTACTGGATAAAAGTTGGTATAAAAAGAAGCAGCATAAGAAGGAGTTTTAAAAATAAAATTACTATCCGATCAAAGAGACCAGTCGTGAGAATTAGATAGTAACTTATAGCTCTTTTAAATAGCAAGGGGTCTTTGGGTTAAACAGTAAGCAGAAGAAAAGCAATAGGATGTGAGCTGTCATACATAGACTATAAAAAAAATAAAAATAAATTGCGTACGTACAAAGTACACATGTCAGAAGTGAAACTTCTTTGGCAAACTAATTGAAAAAAACTAATTAAACAAAACTAATTAAAACCAAAGATTTAGATATCCGTTCCAACGCTATCTAGTTATTAGTTTGCAATGTAATACTATTGATATTAATTTAACAATCTTTTTAGTTTCTATAGCACACGCTAGGTGGCTCTGTTTTGCCGAGCTGTGAACGTAGTATATAATCTTAATATATATAAATCTCGTGTCACAATGTTTGTCCTCAATGGACTCCTAAACCACTTAACCGATTATAATAAAATTCGCACACCATGTGCAATTCGATCCAACTTGAGAGATAGGATAGTTTAAATCTCAAATTATAGTCGCAATTTTAATTTATTGCTAATTATTTGTCTGTTATTATTTGACAGTCACAATTATCTGTTAACTCCAAATGATTCTAACAGATGTCGATACCTTTCGACTGGGTTGAGTTAGTAATCAATAGATGGCGCTGCTATGGTAAATCTACGAACGTGTCATATAAGCTACATTTCAACAGCATAATTACAACGTGTTGTTGACGCTATAAAATTAATTAAATTTATTTTGTAGTGAACGAAATACCGTATAATTCAATGACTGATGTTCTCTTATTGTTCCTCTTAGATTGTTTACTATAATGTAATATAACAAAAACTTTAGCCACAGCAACGCGTGGCCGGGTCAGCTAGTATTTTATAAATATAATTTTTCACGACGTTTTCTGTATGTTTGTTAAAAAGTTTAATGTTTCATTCTTGTGTATGTCATGAAAGAATAAATTATCCGCAAGAATATGATGTGTTTTGTTAAATTATAGACTGTTTACATTTCGTATCTCGAATCGAAGAAGAATAGATATTCTAATAAAAATTTAGTTTCATAATGCTTTTTTATATATATTTTATGTTAAGCTAAGTTACAAAGACTAATTGAAAAAAAAAAACAAATTGAAAAAAAAACCAAAAAGCCAACGTCACGCGGTGTTCCCAGGCGGTCCTCTGACCCATCTAATTACTGACCGCGCCCGACGTTGCTTAATTTTGGTGATCGGACGAGAACCAGTGTATTCAACGTGGTGTGGACGTTTAACTTTTAAATAAAACATGACTGTTTGCATTGTCTAATTACAACAAAATGCTGTGAACGTTGTATATAAAGACATTCTGTAGTATATTTAGTATCAGCATTGCACCCGTGCGAAGCCCGAGCTGGTTGCTAGTTAATAACTAAAAAGTTGCTAGAAAAATTCTGTTTTGCCGTTTTCGTTCTCTCTTCACGTTCTACTTCCTGTCCAAGGTGGTTATGAACCTTCATTCGCCCAACATTTAAATTAAATATTCTTTTATTTAGCTATTATTCAAAGTATATAATACGGAAAAAAACAAATAAAATTACATGCTTAAGAGCCATTTCACAAAAATCGGTAACAATCCGCGAAATTGTAATATTTTGACGTCGTTAATCTCAGTGTTGGATGCAATAATGTAGTTTATATTCTTGAAATATAATAAAGCAACCTTTGTTGTAGTCCATAGTCGGATAAAATTATTAACCTTTTCATCAGCCTCCTCCCTGGGTAAACGGTCGCAATGTATACTTTGAAGTCCTACTTTTCAATAACCTCTACGTTGAAACCATTTAAAAAAAATATCATAATATGTGGAATATAATTTTGTTGCACACTATCATAGATTTTTATTCCATTTGTATCTCTATTAAACGATAAAAAAAATTTAAAGTTACGAATATTTTCCAAATAAGTACAATTTTAAAAGCGATATTTCTCTTAGAAAACTAAGAAATTTTAACGAACTATCTTCATCAAAGTAAACTTACATCATTAAGGAATACAAAAAAATAATTAAAAGATGTAATTATTTTTAATACATTTTATATTAAATAATAAAAAGATAGTATATATTACCACGCATCAAGCCCAGTAAATCAGTCGAGCGCTAGCGCTCTTAGAGGTAAGATCCACGCCAAATTCTGCGGAGCCGTCTCTTTCGCTCACACGCGGCAAGCGCCTGTTGTTATAGCGGATAAACCGCATTTGATACTTTTATAATAAAATATAAATAAAATAAACATATTACGAAAATGACTGTAAAATAATATAATGATAATTTCTGTAAACAAATGTATAATTTAATTTTCTTTTCTCACATTATCAATACAAATAGGCATTTCAATCTGTTTGTCTTGTTATTTGTTAATTAATATGTTTGTCGGTGTCGATGTCATAAAATGCTATTTTATTCATATCGTAAATATTAGTTTCATTCGTAAACTAAATCAATTTTAAAAAAATTGTTTCATAAAATTGATTTTTTTTTTTTTTTTTTTATTTTTTTTTTTAAATTTATTGACTGTTATATATAAAATTTTAACAAATTAAATATGTAAAAAACATTTTATACCATACTTATAATTTTTATTATACATCAGAAAATGATCAAGATGGTCTTTTGGTTGTCACACTATACTTACTAGCACAAAGATCGCGCGGCTCGTACGACTCGCGCGATGCGACCAAATTTACCTAAACTTGCAGAGCGTAAAATTGTGAAATGGCCCTTAAGTATGAATATTTTATAGTTTAGTTTAAATAATTTTAATTTTTTTTGAAGTAATTCATTAATGTGATTGATTGTTCGATCTTCTACTACTGTAATATAAACTCATTGTAATTAAAAAATATTTTCTACTTTATTTTTTTTTCGATTAGCTAAGCATAAGAGCGTGTTTTTTTTTTGTTTATTAATTTTTTATCTATAATTTTTTAACTTCATTTAATGAATTCACGATCGACCACTTAACCAGTACAGTAAGAAATTCTTTTTAAAGCGCTATGCTTAAATATATATATGTTATCAGTGCCATCTACCGTCCTCAATATGCGTAAATATCTTACATTTAAAAATAATGAAATATATATGTAAATTTTAAGTTTCTTCATAAAAAAATAATAAAAAAAAAGTCAATAAAAAAATAAATAAATAAATATATATGGTAATTACCATTGTATGTTTTTTTTTAAATTGGTAAACTGTTTGAATATAGGCATGCCCAATGTGCTATACTTGAACTAAATAATAGTCTAACTAACAAAATTAAAAACTATATTAATTGTTATAACTTAAATTACTTAATTAATTAATTAATGTTCATTACTTAAATTGGAATCGGAAAATTATAACAAAGTGTTGCTCTGAAAAAACAAAGATTTTACTATACAATTTTTCTTTATACATTCTGATACAAAATTAATTATAAAAACCCTTAACCTTCCTGAAAAAACAAAGAAACGACATTTAAAGCTATTTAACAATTCCTATACATAAAATTAAAATTAATTTTTTTATATGTGACTATTATGAAGTGTCAAAAATCTCTTTATAAAACAATACATATTACAACAATACATACTGCTATAAAAAAAAGGTACTATAATTCATATAACTATAATATAAACTAAAATATGTAACTCAATATAATATAATATAACTATAATATGTAACTCAAAGTAATATATTCCTTTAAATACATATATATATATATATATGTATATATATATATATATGTATTTAAAGTTTTTATTTTTATTTTATTTATATGTAAATGTCTACATATAAATAAACGAGTGCTATTATATTGTACCACAGTTTGTTCTAACTTGGGTTCTCAGACGCCTTTAAACAGTATGATGAGATCCCACTGCATTAATTAAAAACACCTGGACATAGATATTTTTAACGACAAATTATTTCTCTTTTATTCCTCTTTAATTTTTTTTTTTTTTTTTTTTTTTTTTTTTGATTTTTGTTGTTTTCATCTTTAATTGTAGTTAATTTAATTTAATTGTAAAACATTATCTAAAGTTCTTGCCATTTGTATGTTATTTATACTATGTTATATGTGTATGCTACTTAAAGGTAGTTATCACATATAATTACAGTTACACTCCGACTACGGTTATTGTACTTGAAATAGGGTGGGTACTTTATTGGGGTTCTAAAAAAAAAAAAAAAAACAACAATCTTCACCATTAACATGTATACACTAATTTGTATTGTGATCGATATTTAAGGAGAGAACTAATTAAACATAAAAATCGGTTTGTCGTCTTTACACACTAGATGGCAGTGGTTGTACTTTCAATCACGCTAACGTTGTGATGATCTTAAATTATATGATAAGCGATGGTTCGGTTTTCTGGTGGTTTGATGGTTTGATGGTTTGATGGTTTGATGGTTTGATGGTTTGATGGTTTGATGGTTTGATGGTTTGATGGTTTGATGGTTTGATGGTTTGATGGTTTGATGGTTTGATGGTTTGGTGGTTTGGTGGTTTGGTGGTTTGGTGGTTTGGTGGTTTGGTGGTTTGGTGGTTTGGTGGTTTGGTGGTTTGGTGGTTTGGTGGTTTGGTGGTTTGGTGGTTTGGTGGTTTGGTGGTTTGGTGGTTTGGTGGTTTGGTGGTTTGGTGGTTTGGTGGTTTGGTGGTTTGGTGGTTTGGTGGTTTGGTGGTTTGGTGGTTTGGTGGTTTGGTGGTTTGGTGGTTTGGTGGTTTGGTGGTTTGGTGGTTTGGTGGTTTGGTGGTTTGGTGGTTTGGTGGTTTGGTGGTTTGGTGGTTTGGTGGTTTGGTGGTTTGGTGGTTTGGTGGTTTGGTGGTTTGGTGGTTTGGTGGTTTGGTGGTTTGGTGGTTTGGTGGTTTGGTGGTTTGGTGGTTTGGTGGTTTGGTGGTTTGGTGGTTTGGTGGTTTGGTGGTTTGGTGGTTTGGTGGTTTGGTGGTTTGGTGGTTTGGTGGTTTGGTGGTTTGGTGGTTTGGTGGTTTGGTGGTTTGGTGGTTTGGTGGTTTGGTGGTTTGGTGGTTTGGTGGTTTGGTGGTTTGGTGGTTTGGTGGTTTGGTGGTTTGGTGGTTTGGTGGTTTGGTGGTTTGGTGGTTTGGTGGTTTGGTGGTTTGGTGGTTTGGTGGTTTGGTGGTTTGGTGGTTTGGTGGTTTGGTGGTTTGGTGGTTTGGTGGTTTGGTGGTTTGGTGGTTTGGTGGTTTGGTGGTTTGGTGGTTTGGTGGTTTGGTGGTTTGGTGGTTTGGTGGTTTGGTGGTTTGGTGGTTTGGTGGTTTGGTGGTTTGGTGGTTTGGTGGTTTGGTGGTTTGGTGGTTTGGTGGTTTGGTGGTTTGGTGGTTTGGTGGTTTGGTGGTTTGGTGGTTTGGTGGTTTGGTGGTTTGGTGGTTTGGTGGTTTGGTCGTTTGGTCGTTTGGTCGTTTGGTCGTTTGGTCGTTTGGTCGTTTGGTCGTTTGGTGTTCGGTGCGATCCTGGCATTGGAGGTGGGGCTTTTCGCCTAGCCGGGAGGGACAGGGCGGGTGGGTCCGGGCGGTCTGGCTCGCTCGTCCTGTGGCGCTGGGGCGCGGTATGCTGGCCGGGTTGTGCTGGCTCCCTTGAGCTTGCTCGGTTGCTGGTGCAATCCGGCGGACCAGTTGCGGGAGGGCCGGCTGTGCTGGCTCCCTTGAGCTTTTGCTAAGTTGTCGGTGCAGTCCGGCGGACCCGTGGGGTAGTTGCGGGTTCGAGCTTCGCTCACTCGCTGGAGTGGCACTGCGATGCGGTGCGGGGAGAGGAGGACGGGTCGAGCGAGCGAACTCGATATAGCGACGAGTTCGCTCGCTCGCCCCGTGGCGCGCATGCGCGCGGGTAGGTGCACTCCGGGTACTGCTCTGACTCGAGCCCAGAGCGGACTTGTGAGTGCAGGCGCCGTGAGGGCGCGGAGACGTGGGGGTTGGTTTTTCCTTCCCCTGCGCTGGGGACGGGGTGGGTGGGCTCGCTTGCCCGCCTCGGGGGGGGTGGTGCTTAGGCGCTTTCCCTTGCGCCGTCCCGGCCTGTGTTGACTCACGTTGGCACTGTCCGGGCGGTGCGGGGCAGCCTGAGCGCCAAGCAGAGGGCGGTCGGGCTTCCGGCCACCTTCTGCCTGGGTTGGTGCGTGCGGTGCCACCGCGCGCCACCCACTAGGAACGGGATGGGCCCGCAAGGGCAACGCCGCCGGAGTTTGCAGAAGAATTTCATTGATTCCTGCGACTTCGGCAACGGCGAGGGAGTGGCGCCGCTGGTTTTTACTGAGTAGTCTGGCTTGCCGGGAGTCTCAGACTTCCGTCGCCTTCGGGCGGCGGGGGTGCGTAAATGCATTTTCCAGCGTTAAAAAAAAAAAAAAAAAAAAAAAAAAAAAGGTTAGGTTGCCGCAAATCTTGCAGCGCGTAGTCGAGTCCCTCTTCCCTCATAGGAACGAGTGGAGCCCACCGGCTATGGGCGTCGCGGAGCCGCGTCTCGCGGAGAGCGGGATCCCCCCTGTGACCGAGGCGGAGCTCGGTGCGGCCGTCGCGAGGCTCAAATCTAAGCGCACCGCCCCGGGCCCGGACGGCGTGCCGGGAAAGGTGCTGAGCCTCGCGACGGGTAGCATGGGTGGCAGAATTCGGGCCCTGTGGCCTCGACAGGTGCCTGGAGCAGGGCCGGTTTCCCCAGGTGTGGAAGACGGGCAGGCTCGTCCTGCTGAAGAAGGACGGACGGTCGGCCGAACAGCCTTCGGCCTATCGACCGATCGTGCTCCTCGACGAGATCAGTAAGGTGTTCGAGCGCGTCCTGGCGACTCGAATTCTCGAGTCGATGAACCCGGGATTGCACGAGGCGCAGTATGGATTTCGTCGGGGCCGGTCGACTGTCGCGGCCATCGCCCACCTCAGGGACCTCGCCGAGTCGGCGGTCTCCCGGGGTGGAGTGTTGTGGGCGGTCTCGCTGGACGTGACCAACGCGTTCAACTCTCTGCCCTGGGAGACGGTGAGGGTGGCGATGGGATACCACGGTATCCCGCGCTACTTGCGTAGGCTCATCGGAGCTTACTTTGCGGGAAGGGCGGTAGAGTTCCCGATAGGCGGCGGCGGTCTGTCGAGGCGGTCCATGTCGTGCGGCGTTCCGCAGGGTTCGGTCCTCGGACCGCTCCTGTGGAACATCGGCTACGACTGGGTGCTCCGCGGTGCCACGTTGCCGGGAGTGTCGGTCATCTGCTACGCAGACGACACTCTCGTCACCGTTCGCGCCGGCGGGCACCGCGAGGCGGGCCTCCTCGCCACGGCCGGCGTCGCGCAGGTGGTGGCCAGGATTCGGGCTCTCGGGCTGGAGGTCGCCTTGCAGAAGACGGAGGTCCTGGCCTTTCACGGGCCGAGGGCCGCTCCTCCGCCCGGGACGTCGATAGTCGTCGGGGGTACTTCGATCGCCGTCGGGTCGACGATGAAGTACCTGGGCATCGTTCTCGACGGTCGCTGGAAGTTCGACGAACACTTCCGGCGGCTGACCCCGAAGCTTCTTGCCGCCGCCGGAGCGCTCGGGAGTCTACTGCCCAACCTAGAAGGGCCCGCCGACAAATGCAGACGCCTCTTCGTGGGCGTCGTGCGTTCGATGGCGTTGTATGGCGCTCCGATTTGGGCGGGCGCTCTCTGCGCGCGGAACGTGTCGCTGATTCGCAGGCCGCACCGCGCTATCGCGCTGCGGGCTGCGAGGGCGTACCGCACGGTGTCCTACACCGCATCGTGTCTCCTCGCCGGCAGCCCCCCGTGGGAACTGGAGGCCGAAGCTCTCGCGTCGGTCTTCTGGCGCGTGACGGAAGCGCGCCTGAGGGAGGAACCGCCTCGTCCGCAAGAGGTCGTGCGATGGAGGAGAGAAGCTCGCGACGGCCTCTTCCGGAAGTGGTCGGAGAATCTCGAGGACCCGAACGTAATTACGAGTCGGGGGCTGGTGGCGGCGATTCGGCCCGTTCTGCGCGGCTGGGTCGATAGGCGACACGGTGCGATGTCGTTCCACTTGGCGCAGATGCTGACCGGGCACGGCTGCTTCGGTCGCTATCTGTGCCGAGCGCTGGGGCGGGAGCCGACGTCGGAATGTCACCATTGCGACGCCGGCGCCGAGGACACGGCGGAGCACACGCGCGCGGTCTGCCCGGCGTGGTGCGAAGAGCGCGCCGCCCTGTCGGCGGCCATCGGAGCGGATCTCTCGCTGCCGGCCGTGGTCTCGGCCATGGTCGGCAGCGAGGAGAACTGGAGCGCCGTCTCCTCCTTCTGCAGCGCCGTGATGCTGCGGAAGGAGGCGGCGGAGCGGGAGCGGGAACGGGATCCGAACTCGCTTCCGTCTCGTCGCGGTAGACGCGGTCGGCGGCGCAGGGCCTACCTGGCCAACCTGCAGCCGCCGCCCCCGTAGTTTGGATCAGCGGGCGATAGGTCGGGGGATCTATCGACCGCATCGCACGATCCCGAGGAGGACGGAGAGAGGCGATCTTATGTGTTCAAGGGATCCTCTCTCGGGTCGCTGTCGCTTTTGCGGCGACGACGACGGGCCCTAGTCTGGGCAGGCGCCGGCGGGATCGCGAAAGAGCTTTGTGTCCTCGCGATCTCGCCACAAGCGCATAGGCGGAACACACGTGTGGTTTTTGTTCAGTAAGAGTCTGACTCCCCTCCGAGCCCCCCCAACCGGAGGGTGTCCATGAAGGATTTTCCACACGTAAAAAAAAAAAAAAAAAAAGGTTAGGTTAGGTTAGGTTAGGTTAGGTTAGGTTAGGTTAGGTTCCCAGGCCTTTGGAGCCCAGGCCCCAGACTTAGGTCTGGGACCTGGGCTCCAAGGGGAGGAGTTGCTGGACTTCTACTGGGCGCGTCCCCCGGTGGCGGATAGGGGAGTGCCGCCTGCGGTTTCACGACTGCGGGCGGCAGGGGTCTTCGGATCCCCGCGGACCAAAACCAGACGATGTGCTCCGGGTCCCGCTCTGGTCTAGTACTGGGGTGGTCCTGCGAGCGCGGGTGTGTCGGCGCGGAGGCGCGGCTGTGTGTGTGGCGCTGAGACGGCGCGGTGACGTGGGGGTCGGTTTTTTCCTTCCCCCACGCGGAGGACGGGGTGGGCGGGTTCGCTCGCCCGCCCTAAGGCGTGCGAGGGCGCTTTCTCGCGCCGAGGCTGCGGTCGGCTGGAGGGCCTTGACTGCGGCCACCCTGGCCTTTGTCGGCTTCGTCGGGCCGACATTGTCCGCCCCGGGCTAGGTGCCTGGTGTCCCGCAACGCCGGGCTAGGCCTGGGGCGCCGGGGCGGCGCGGGATTGTACCCAAAGGCGCAATGCGGTCGGGGGGTGTCCCCCTGCCCGCGGGGGGGGCCACGCGGGCGATGGGTCGGGGGATTCGTCGTCCGACTTGCACGGTCCCCCCAAGGAGGGGAGGGCGCGCTTCGTGTTCGAGTGCGTCCTCCGAGGTGCTTTGCACCGCGGTGGGCCCGAAAGGGCAAGCGCCGGCGGGGTTGCGAAAGAGCTAACAGCGTCCTTGTGACCCCGCCACATTGGCGTACGGCAGAACACACGTGGCGGTTTTTATTCAGTAAGAGTCTGAATCCCCTCCGAGCCCCCCCTACCGGAGGGTGTCCATGACGGATTTTCCCCACGTTAAAAAAAAAAAAAAAAAAAGGTTAGGTTAGGTTAGGTTAGGTTAGGTTAGGTTAGGTTAGGTTAGGTTAGGTTAGGTTCCCAGGCCTTTCCCAGGCCTTTGGGGCCTGGGTCTCGGACTTAGGTCTGGGACCTAGGCTCCAAGGGGAGGAGTTGCTGGACTTCTACTGGGCGCGTCCCCACGGTGGCGGATAGGGGAACGCCACTCGCACTGAGCGGGTGGTAGGGGTTTTCGGACCCCCGCGGACCAAAACCAGTAGGTGTGGGCGCACCTTTAGCGGCTTGTCAGCCGCGCGGCCTAGGGGAGTAAACCCCGATTAAAAATCTAAGCTGTGAAATAGCCCTATTAATCATGGAAACAAAGACTAAAACGAAACTAGGCAAAGGAGAATCCCTCCGTGCATCTTCGGATGCACGCTGCCCGTTCGATTCTGGGGAGGGCACCCTTTGTTACTGTGATTCGCCCCATATGGGCGTTGACGTTGTGCCCGGGAAGGGCGGTGATACGACCTCTGCAAGAAATACGGACTCCGATAACAGCCTTCGGAGTGGCGGCTCAAACGAGCCGTCACTCTCGAGGACTGGTCTCCCCTCGCGAGATCGCAAGGGGAGATTCCTCTCACGCCAAAAAGGCCCTTCTAAGGGCCAGGACAAAGGTGGAAACCGTTTTGCGGTTCTGGCTGCGGACGACAAAACGGACACCGATACAGACATGGTTTCGGGATCCCCTGACAGGCATATTGCTTTGACGGGACGGCGGAAGCGACCCTCATCCTCGACCTTCGCGTCTGGGCGTGACGGTTCGGACACGGAGGCCGAGGGCGCGGGCCTCGCTAAAATTAACACGGCGAGAAGGGGAAAGGCGAGAGGAACCACGGCGGGTCCTTCCCGCGAAAAGTTCCTCAAGCCAGCACCTGTCCGGCCGGAACCCGTAAACATACTCATCGACAACGAGCCCGACGTCGGCTCGTTGATCGTAGACGACGTTGTTGCGCTCAACGCGCAGGAACTCAGGGCGCGCGCGGGCGAGGGACTCGCCGTAATACTAGAGGTTGCCCGGAAATCCGGGAACCTCAAAGGCGAGTTCGTCGCAAAGCTGAAGAGGTCCGCGACGGACCTGAGCGAGGTGGTCGACGCCTTTGCCTCTAGGACCGAGGCCGATGAAGTGAGGCGGCTCCGAGCGGAGAACCGCCGCTTCAGGATCGAAATAGAGGCAATGAAAACGGAGCTGAAGGCGATGCGGCGCGGCTTCGCCGAGGCGAAGACGGAAGCGGCCGCTAACGCCGCCGCCGCCGCCGCCGCCGCTGCCAACGCCTCAGTCGCCGGTTCACCTGCGACACTTCCGGTGGCGGCCATGCTAGAGGAGTTCAAGCACTCCTTGACCTGCTCGCTGGGCGATATGATGAACGTCCGGCTGGCGCAGATCGAGGAGAGGCTGCCGCCGGCTCCGTCGGTCCGCCCCCAACTGGGAGCTGGTGGACCTCGACGCCCTGAGACGGCGGCCACTACGTCGGCGGCCCCCTCCACGGTTGCCCGGGAGGAAACCTGGGCAACAGTGGTTAAAAGAGGGAAGGGCAAGAGGAAGGGGAAAGGGAAGTCCTCCGCCCCTCCATCTACACCTGCAGTCGAAGGCCGGACTGCCGCCCCTGCGGTGAAGCCGACTGGCAAGCCAGCCGCGGCGTCGTCCGCGCGACCGGCCGCCAAGCCGACCGCCAAGCCGACCAACCAGCCCGGAAGGCCGGCAACAAAGGCGACGGTTAAGGCCAAATTCAAGGCCCCGAAGACTGCGGCAGTCGTCGTCCAGCTGCAGCCGGCGGCTGTAGAGAAGGGTCAAACTTACGACTCCATCTTCCGGTCGGCTGAAGACACCGTGAAATTGGAGGAACTGGGGATCGAGCGCATCCTCTTCCGTCATACGGCGACGGGAGCGAGGATGCTCGAGATCCCCGGTTCCGACAAAGAGGAGAAGGCCGACCGGCTCGCCAGCCGGCTCAGGGAGGCTCTCTCGGACGTGGCCACTGTCGTCAGGCCCGTTAAGACCGCGCAGGTGCGCATCTCGGGCCTGGATAGACCGCGCAGGTGCGCATCTCGGGCCTGGATGACACGGCCACTCCCGAGAGGGTGGCGGCGGCGGTCGCGAAGGCGACATCGTCCGACGTCGGCTCGGTCGGTCGGGGCGATCCGCTCCGGCTTCGGCGGCATGGGCTCCACCGTCGTAACCTGCCCCGTCTCGGTTGCGAAAGCGCTGACCGAGGGGGGCAGGCTACTGATCGGCTGGAGCTCGGTGCGAGTGTCGGCCCTGGAGGCGCTCCCCATGCGCTGCTTTAAGTGCATGGGGTTGGGCCACACGCGCCCGAAGTGTCCGGCGTCTGTCGACAGGGGCGACCTCTGCTTTAAATGCGGGAACGCGGGGCACAAGGTCGCCTCCTGCCCGGAGAAGACACCGCGCTGCGTGGTGTGCGCCGAGGGAGGTAAACCCTCGGGGCACATCATGTGCGGCCGCAGGTGCAGGCCTGCGACCTCGAAAGGAAAGGGGGCCCTCGGAACCCGGGCCCCCCGAGAGACCGCAAGCCAGACAGCCGCAGACGGCGTTGCCCCCCCGGCCGCGGCGGGGGAGGTGGAGGTTGTGATGTCTGAGTAATCCATGGATCACATCGGACATCACAGCTTCCTCCAAGCCAATCTCAACCACTGCGCCAGGGCTCAGGACTTGTTGACCCAGTCCATGGCGCAGTGGATGATCGATGTGGCCGTCGTCTGCGAACCGTACTGGGTTCCCCCCCAACCGAACTGGTTGGGGGATCTCGACGGCACGGTGGCGGTCGCACTAGGCAGTTCCGCTACCCGCCCCCTCGCACTCGTGGAGCGCGGCTCGGGATACGTCGTGGTGACGTGGGGAGAGTATGCGGTCATCGGCCTCTACTTTTCCCCCAACCGCAGCCTGGCGGACTTCGAGGTCTTCCTCGACACCGTCAGAGCTGCGGTATGCCGACAATCGCCGAGAGCCGTGATAGTTCTCGGCGACTTCAACGCCAAGTCCCGAGCCTGGGGCAACCCGAACACGGATGCGAGGGGGCGGGCCGTCGAGGATTGGGCCCTCCTCTCTGGTCTGTCACTCCTGAACGTTGGAAACGTTCAGACGTGCGTGCGATTGCGCGGGGGTTCCGTGGTGGACCTCTCGTTCGCCAGCCCCGCAATCGCGCGGAGAGTGACAGACTGGAGAGTGGAGGAGGGGGTGGAGACTCTCTCGGACCACAACTATATCAGGTTCGGAGTCTCCACCCCGTCCTCGTCAGCAGATCGGTCGAGGGGCCCGAGCAGGCTACCCCGCTGGGCCCTAAGCAGGCTCGACGTCGAGGCGGCGCGCGAGGCCGCAATCGTCCAGCGGTGGGCGAGCCACCGCGACGCCGATGGTGCCAGCGTGGATGAGCTGGCTGGCCGCTTTCGTAGGTCGTTGGCCAACGTCTGCGATGCGGCCATGCCGAAGGTCGGCCGCCGCCCGCTAGGACGGCGGGCGGTGTACTGGTGGTCGCCCGAAATAGCGGAGCTCCGTGCGGCCAGCATGACCGCCCGCCGGGCGTATCAACGCTGTCGGAGGCGCAGCGCCAGGGATCCGGCTTTGGAGGCGGAGCTGCGGGATGCATACCGCACGGCAAAGCAGGCCCTGCAGCACGCCATCAGCCGAGGGAAGGACGCCGCCTGGAAGGAGCTGCTGGCGGGTCTAAACCGAGATCCATGGGGCCGTCCCTATCGCGCTGCGCGAAGCAAGCTTCGCGCGCAGGGCGCCCCCGTGACGGAAACGATGCCGCCGGATCTCCTCTGGCGGACGGTGTCGGAACTGTTTCCGCACCGTCCCGTACATGTTCCCCCGACGATGGCGACGCCGTCGTCGTCTTCTCGGACCGAGTTCGACCCGCCCTCCCCACCCGGCATCTCGGAGGGGGAGATGGATACGGCCCTCGAGCGTCTCAGGGCCAAGAAGACGGCGCCGGGGCCGGATGGTGTTCCGGGGCGAGTATTGTATATCGCCCTGGAACACCTGAGAGGAGAACTTCGGGGACTGTTCGACAAGTGTCTAGCTTCCGGGCAGTTCCCGAAGCCGTGGAAGACGGGCCGGTTGTGCCTGATACGTAAGGAGGGCCGACCTGTCGACTCTCCCTCCGCGTACAGGCCGATCGTGCTGCTGGACGAGACGGCCAAACTCTTCGAGAAGATTCTCGCGGACCGTCTCGTCCGGCACCTCGACGAGTCGGGGCCGGGTCTGTCGAACGCTCAGTACGGGTTCAGGGCGGGCCGCTCCACCCTGGACGCTCTGAACGCCCTTAGGTCCCTCTCCGCGGAGGTGGTGGCCAGCGGAGACGTTCTCCTGGCCATCTCGCTGGACGTGTCGAACGCCTTCAACAGCATTCCTGTTGAGACGATTGTGGAGGCACTGAAGTATCAGGACGTGCCTCCATATCTCCAGAGTCTGCTGGAGGCGTACCTCCGCGAGAGAGAGGTCCTATGGGAGGGGGGCGACGGCCGACTGTATCGCCGTCGCGTCGAGTGCGGCGTTCCGCAGGGCTCCGTCCTCGGACCGACCCTGTGGAACGTCGGCTTCGACTGGCTGCTGCGGACGCCACTGCCGCCCGGGCTCAGTGTCATCTGCTACGCGGACGACACTCTGCTGACGGCCCGGGGCGGCAGCTTCGAAGAGGCGGCCGGTCTGGCGCGAACCGGCGCGACGATAGCGGTCGGCCGCATCGAGGCACTGGGCCTGAGGGTCTCCTTGTCGAAGACGGAGGCCCTCCTCTTCCACGGCCCACGAAGAGGCCCCCCCCGAGGTGCGCGTGTGGTCGTACAGGGGGTGGAGATCGCCGTCAAGGCCCAGATGAAATATCTCGGCCTAACCCTGGACGGCCGGTGGAGCTTCGGTCCGCACTTTAGAGAGCTCGCTCCGAGGCTCGAGAAAGCCGCCGCCGCGCTGGGCAGACTTCTGCCCAACGTAGGCGGCCCGGACTCGCCATGCCGACGTCTATACGTCGGCATAGTTCGCAGCATGGCACTGTACGGTGCCCCCGTGTTCGCCGACGCTCTCGCGTCTCGCGACAACAAGGCTCTCCTGCGGAGACCCCAGAGGGCCATAGCGGTGAGAGCGATACGGGGATACCGTACGGTGTCGTGGACGGCGGCCACGCTCCTCGCGGGCGATCCGCCCTGGGAACTCCAGGCGGAGATGCTCGCGAGAGTGTACGCGGCAAAGTCGAGCCTCAGAGCTGGAGAAGGGCAGGTCCGTAGTACGGACCGAGCGATGGACATCAGGGCTCAAGCTAAGAGGGCCCTGATGATCAAGTGGGAGGAGAGCCTGGGGTCTCCGGCGGCGGGCACGGTGACGGTGGACGCGATACGTCCACACTTAAGTCGCTGGGTCCAAAGGCGGCACGGGGTGCTGACCTTCCGCCTGACGCAGGTGCTTACCGGGCATGGTTGCTTTGGTAAGTACCTGCACCAGATCGCGAGGAGGGAAGCCACCCCTGCCTGTCACGAGTGCGGTGCTCCGATTGACACGGCGCGCCACACGCTAGAAGAGTGCGCCGCCTGGGACCCTCAGCGGAGGGCCCTCGTGGCGGTCATCGGCGGAGACCTCGCGCTGTCGAGCGTGGTCCGCTCCATGCTCGGCAGCGCGAGGTCCTGGTCGGCCGTGGCCTCCTTCTGCGAAGAAGTTATTTCGCTGAAGGAGGCTGCGGAGCGTGAGCGCGAAGCCGACGCTCACGCCGACGCGCTACGAAGGAGGCGACCGGCGGGACGGAGGAGGCGTCGCTACGCGCTCCTCCACCCTCCGCATCGTGCTTGACGCGGGGGCGCAGCCGGCGCCCCTCTCCTCCTCGCAAGTCGCGGGGGGGAGGGGGGCGCGCGGGGCGCCTTCGTGGCGGGCGCGGGGTGGGGGGGGAGGCGTCGCTGGGGCGCTCCCCCTCCCTCCGCATCGTGCTTGGCGTGGGGGCGCTCCGCGCGCCCCTCTCCTTCCCGCAAGTCGCGGGTGGGAGGGGGGCGCGCGGGGTGCTTTCGCGGCGGGCGTGGTGCGGGGGGGGGGGGCGTGGCGGCGCGATCCTCCGTCCTCTGCATCGGGCTCGGCGCGGGGGCGCTCCGCGTGCCCCTCTTCCCCCTGCGGCGATGTGGGAGCGCTCTCGGTGCCCGGGAGCGCTCTACAATCGGAGGCGGCCTGCCCTGCACCCGCAGGCAGGCCCACCGTCCGGGGCGTCATGGCGAATACTTTTAGTGGTCCCGTGGCGCCCCACCAGGACGACGAGGGCACCGCTGGTTTTTACTGAGTAGTCCGGCATTGCACTCCCCGCCGGGAGTCTCAGACTTCCGTCGCCTTCGGGTGACGGGGGTGCGTAAATGCATTTTCCAGCGTAAAAAAAAAAAAAAAAAAAAAAAAAAAAAAAAAAGGTTCCCAGGCCTTTGGAGCCCAGGCCCCAGACTCAGGTCTGGGACCTGGGCTCCAAGGGGAGGAGTTGCTGGACTTCTACTGGGCGCGTCCCCCGGGTGGCGGATAGGGGAGTGCCGCCTGCGGTTTCACGACTGCGGGCGGTAGGGGTCTTCGGATCCCCGCGGACCAAAACCAGACGATGCGCTCCGGGTCCCGCTCTGGTCTAGTACTGGGGTGGTCCCGCGAGCGCGGGTGTGTTGGCGCGGAGGCGCGGCGGTGCGTGTGGCGCTGAGACGGCGCGGTGACGTGGGGGTCGGTCTTTCCTTCCCCCACGCGGAGGACGGGGTGGGCGGGTTCGCTCGCCCGCCCTAAGGCGTGCGAGGGCGCTCTCTCGCGCCGAGGCTGCGGTCGGCTGGAGGGCCTAGACTGCGGCCACCCTGGCCTTTGTCGGCTTCGTCGGGCTGACATTGTCCGCCCCGGGCTAGGTGCCTGGTGTCCCGCAACGCCGGGCTAGGCCTGGGGTGCCGGGGCGGCGCGGGATTGTACCCACCGGCGCAATGCGGGCGGGGGGTGTCCCCCTGCCCGCGGGGGGGGCCACGCGGGCGATGGGTCGGGGGATTCGTCGTCCGACTTGCACGGTCCCCCCAAGGAGGGGAGGGCGCGCTTCGTGTTCGAGTGCGTCCTCCGAGGTGCTTTGCACCGCGGTGGGCCCGAAAGGGCAAGCGCCGGCGGGGTTGCGAAAGAGCTAACAGCGTCCTTGTGACCCCGCCACATTGGCGTACGGCAGAACACACGTGGCGGTTTTTATTCAGTAAGAGTCTGAATCCCCTCCGAGCCCCCCCTACCGGAGGGTGTCCATGACGGATTTTCCCCACGTTAAAAAAAAAAAAAAAAAAAAGGTTAGGTTAGGTTAGGTTCCCAGGCCTTTGGAGCCCAGGCCCCAGACTTAGGTCTGGGACCTGGGCTCCAAGGGGAGGAGTTGCTGGACTTCTACTGGGCGCGTCCCCCGGGTGGCGGATAGGGGAGTGCCGCCTGCGGTTTCACGACTGCGGGCGGTAGGGGTCTTCGGATCCCCGCGGACCAAAACCAGACGATGCGCTCCGGGTCCCGCTCTGGTCGAGTACTGGGGTGGTCCTGTGAGTGCGGGTATGTTGGCGCGGAGGCGCGGCGGTGAGTGTGGCGCTGAGACGGCGCGGTGACGTGGGGGTCGGTTTTTCCCTCCCCCACGCGGAGGACGGGGTGGGCGGGTTCGCCCGCCCGCCCTAAGGCGTTCGAGGGCGCTCTCTCGCGCCGAGGCTGCGGTCGGCTGGAGGGCCTTGACTGCGGCCACCCTGGCCTTTGTCGGCTTCGTCGGGCCGACATTGTCCGCCCCGGGCTAGGTGCCTGGTGTCTCGCAACGCCGGGCTAGGCCTGGGGCGCCGGGGCGGCGCGGGATTGTACCCACAGGCGCAATGCGGGCGGGGGGTGTCCCCCTGCCCGCGGGGGGGGCCACGCGGGCGATGGGTCGGGGGATTCGTCGTCCGACTTGCACGGTCCCCCCGAGGAGGGGAGGGCGCGCTTCGTGTTCGAGTGCGTCCTCCGAGGTGCTTTGCACCGCAGTGGGCCCGAAAGGGCAAGCGCCGGCGGGGTTGCGAATGAGCTGACAAGCGTCCTTGTGATCCCGCCACATAGGCGCACGGCAGAACACACGTGGCGGTTTTTATTCAGTAAGAGTCTGAATCCCCTCCGAGCCCCCCCTACCGGAGGGTGTCCATGACGGATTTTCCCCACGTTAAAAAAAAAAAAAAAAAAAGGTTAGGTTAGGTTAGGTTAGGTTAGGTTAGGTTAGGTTAGGTTAGGTTAGGTTAGGTTAGGTTCCCAGGCCTTTCCTTTGGAGCCCAGGCCCCAGACTTAGGTCTGGGACCTGGGCTCCAAGGGGAGGAGTTGCTGGACTTCTACTGGGCGCGTCCCCCGGGTGGCGGATAGGGGAAGCCGCCTGCGGTTTCAAGACTGCGGGCGGTAGGGGTCTTCGGACCCCCGCGGACCAAAACCAGACGAGGCGCTACCGGGACCAGAGCGGCACTCGGGTGCCGTTCTGGTCCTGTGAGCGCGGGTGTGTTGGCGCGGAGGCGCGGAGGTGTGCGTGGCGCTGAGATGGCGCGGAGACGTGGGGGCGGGTTTTTCCTTCCCCCACACGGTGGACGGGGCGGGCGGGTTAGCCGTGGGCTCGCCCGCCCTGTAGCGCTAAGGCGCGGTGTGCGGTGTGCTGGCTGGGTTGTACTGGCTCCCTGGAGCTTTGCTCGGTTGCTGGTGCAATCCGGCAGACCGGATGCGTGAGGGCCGGGCTGTGCTGGCTCCCTGGAGCTTTGGCTCGGTTGTCGGTGCAGTTCGGCGGACCCGTGGGGTAGTTGCCGGGTCGCGCTGGGCTCCCTGGAGCTTGCTCAGTTGTTCGGTGCGATCCGGCGTTGGAGGTGAGGCTTTCGCCTAGCCGGGAGGGGCAGGACGGGTGGGTCCGTGGGGCCTGGCTCGCCCGTCCTGTAGCGCAGGGGCGCGGTGTGCTGGCCGGGTTGTGCTGGCTCCCTGGAGCTTTGCTCGGTTGCTGGTGCAATCCGGCAGACCGGATGCGTGAGGGCCGGGCTGTGCTGGCTCCCTGGAGCTTTTAGCTCGGTTATCAGTGCAGTCCGGCGGACCCGTGGGGTAGTTGCGGGGTCGCGCTGGGCTCCCTGGAGCTTGCTCGGTTGCTCGGTGCGATCCGGCGTTGGAGGACGGGCGGTCCTGGCCCCCAACGCTATTTTCCGGCGTTGGAGGTCAGGCCTGCCTGGCTTGGAGAGGGGACGCTCCTGGACATGTGTCCCCATTCTGCAGACGGTAGACTGGTCTGGTTGAGCGTCTCCTGCGTGGGGGTGGCCGGCCGGAGGGACAGTAAGACCTTCGGCCGGCTTGAGACCGCACGCGCGAGACGTGGGAGCGCTCTCGGTGCCTGGGAGCGCTCTACAATCGGAGGCGGCCTGTCCTGCACCCGCAGGCTGGCCCACCGTCCGGGGCGTCATGGCGAATACTTTTAAGTGGTCCCGTGGCGCCCCACCAGGACGACGAGGGCACCGCTGGTTTTTACTGAGTAGTCCGGCATTGCACTTTCCGCCGGGAGTCTCAGACTTCCGTCGCCTTCGGGTGGCGGGGGTGCGTAAATGCATTTTCCAGCGTAAAAAAAAAAAAAAAAAAAAAAAAAAAAGGTTCCCAGGCCTTTGGAGCCCAGGCCCCAGACTTAGGTCTGGGACCTGGGCTCCAAGGGGAGGAGTTGCTGGACTTCTACTGGGCGCGTCCCCCGGGTGGCGGATAGGGGAAGCCGCCTGCGGTTTCACGACTGCGGGCGGTCGGGGTCCTCGGACCCCCGTGGACCAAAACCAGACGATGCGCTCCGGGTACCACTCTGGTTATCAGAGTGGACCTGTGAGCGCAGGTGTGTTGGCACGGAGGTGCGGCTGTGTGTGTGGCGCTGAGATGGCGCGGAGACGTGGGGGCGGGTTTTTCCTTCCCCCACACGGTGGACGGGGTGGGCGGGTTAGCCGTGGGCTCGCCCGCCCTGTAGCGCTAAGGCGCGGTGTGCGGTGTGCTGGCTGGGTTGTACTGGCTCCCTGGAGTTTGCTCGGTTGCTGGTGCAATCCGGCAGACCAGTTGCGTGAGGGCCGGGCTGTGCTGGCTCCCTGGAGCTTTTAGCTCGGTTATCAGTGCAGTCCGGCGGACCCGTGGGGTAGTTGCGGGGTCGCGCTGGGCTCCCTGGAGCTTGCTCGGTTGCTCGGTGCGATCCGGCGTTGGAGGTGAGGCTTTTGCCTAGCCGGGAGGGGCAGGACGGGTGGGTCCGGGGGGCCTGGCTCGCCCGTTCTGTAGCGCAGGGGCGCGGTGTGCTGGCCGGGTTGTGCTGGCTCCCTGGAGCTTTGCTCGGTTGCTGGTGCAATCCGGCAGACCGGATGCGTGAGGGCCGGGCTGTGCTGGCTCCCTGGAGCTTTTAGCTCGGTTATCAGTGCAGTCCGGCGGACCCGTGGGGTAGTTGCGGGGTCGCGCTGCGCACCCTGGAATACAACTAGGTTGCTCGGTGCGATCCGGCGTTGGAGGACGGGCGGTCCTGGCTCCCAACGCTATTTTCCGGCGTTGGAGGTCAGGCCTGCCTGGCTTGGAGAGGGGACGCTCCTGGACATGTGTCCCCATTCTGCAGACGGTAGACTGGTCTGGTTGAGCGTCCCCTGCGTGGGGTGGCCGGCTGGAGGGACAGTAAGACCTTCGGCCGGCTTGAGACCGCACGCGCGAGACGTGGGAGCGCTCTCGGTGCCTGGGAGCGCTCTACAATCGGAGGCGGCCTGTCCTGCACCCGCAGGCTGGCCCACCGTCCGGGGCGTCACGGACAATACTTATTAGTGGTACCGTGGCGCCCCACTAGGACGACGAGGGCACCGCTGGTTTTTACTGAGTAGTCCGGCATTGCACTTTCCGCCGGGAGTCTCAGACTTCCGTCGCCTTCGGGTGGCGGGGGTGCGTAAATGCATTTTCCAGCGTAAAAAAAAAAAAAAAAAAAAAAAAGGTTAGGTTAGGTTCCCAGAGCCCAGGCCCCAGACTTAGGTCTGGGACCTGGGCTCCAAGGGGAGGAGTTGCTGGACTTCTACTGGGCGCGTCCCCCGGGTGGCGGATAGGGGAAGCCGCCCGCGGTTTCACGACTGCGGGCGGTCGGGGTCCTCGGACCCCCGTGGACCAAAACCAGACGATGCGCTCCGGGTACCACTCTGGTTATCAGAGTGGACCTGTAAGCGCAGGTGTGTTGGCACGGAGGTGCGGCTGTGTGTGTGGCGCTGAGATGGCGCGGAGACGTGGGGGCGGGTTTTTCCTTCCCCCACACGGTGGACGGGGTGGGCGGGTTAGCCGTGGGCTCGCCCGCCCTGTAGCGCTAAGGCGCGGTGTGCGGTGTGCTGGCTGGGTTGTACTGGCTCCCTGGAGCTTGCTCGGTTGCTGGTGCAATCCGGCAGACCAGTTGCGTGAGGGCCGGGCTGTGCTGGCTCCCTGGAGCTTTTAGCTCGGTTATCAGTGCAGTCCGGCGGACCCGTGGGGTAGTTGCGGGGTCGCGCTGGGCTCCCTGGAGCTTGCTCGGTTGCTCGGTGCGATCCGGCGTTGGAGGTGAGGCTTTTGCCTAGCCGGGAGGGGCAGGACGGGTGGGTCCGGGGGGCCTGGCTCGCCCGTTCTGTAGCGCAGGGGCGCGGTGTGCTGGCCGGGTTGTGCTGGCTCCCTGGAGCTTTGCTCGGTTGCTGGTGCAATCCGGCAGACCGGATGCGTGAGGGCCGGGCTGTGCTGGCTCCCTGGAGCTTTTAGCTCGGTTATCAGTGCAGTCCGGCGGACCCGTGGGGTAGTTGCGGGGTCGCGCTGCGCACCCTGGAATACAACTAGGTTGCTCGGTGCGATCCGGCGTTGGAGGACGGGCGGTCCTGGCCCCCAACGCTATTTTCCGGCGTTGGAGGTCAGGCCTGCCTGGCTTGGAGAGGGGACGCTCCTGGACATGTGTCCCCATTCTGCAGACGGTAGACTGGTCTGGTTGAGCGTCCCCTGCGTGGGGTGGCCGGCTGGAGGGACAGTAAGACCTTCGGCCGGCTTGAGACCGCACGCGCGAGACGTGGGAGCGCTCTCGGTGCCTGGGAGCGCTCTACAATCGGAGGCGGCCTGTCCTGCACCCGCAGGCTGGCCCACCGTCCGGGGCGTCACGGACAATACTTATTAGTGGTACCGTGGCGCCCCACTAGGACGACGAGGGCACCGCTGGTTTTTACTGAGTAGTCCGGCATTGCACTTTCCGCCGGGAGTCTCAGACTTCCGTCGCCTTCGGGTGGCGGGGGTGCGTAAATGCATTTTCCAGCGTAAAAAAAAAAAAAAAAAAAAGGTTAGGTTCCCAGGCCCCAGACTTAGGTCTGGGAGGAGTTCCTGGTCTTCTACCTGGGCGCGTCCCCCGTTTGGCGGATAGGGGAGTGCCGCCTGCGTTGCCGCGATACGCAGGCGGTAGGGGTCTTCGGACCCCCGCGGACCAAAACCAGGGGGTAGGGCGCGAAAGCGCATCGGAGTGCCGGGGCGCTCTGGGAGGTGGACGGGGTGGGTGGGTTCGCTCGCTCGCCCTGAGGCGCTGAGGCGCGGGGTGCTGGCCGGGTTGTGCTGGCTCCCTGGAGCTTGCTCGGTTGCTGGTGCAACCCGGCGGACGTGTTGCGTGAGAGTCGGGCTGTGCTGACTCCCTGGAGCTTTGGCTCGGTTGTCGGTGCAGTTCGGCGGAGCCGTAGGGTGGTTGCCGGGTCGCGCTGGGCTCCCTGGAGCTTGCTCGGTTGTTCGGTGCGATCCTGGCATTGGAGGTGGGGCTTTTCGCCTAGCCGGGAGGGACAGGGCGGGTGGGTCCGGGCGGTCTGGCTCGCTCGTCCTGTGGCGCTGGGGCGCGGTATGCTGGCCGGGTTGTGCTGGCTCCCTTGAGCTTGCTCGGTTGCTGGTGCAATCCGGCGGACCAGTTGCGGGAGGGCCGGCTGTGCTGGCTCCCTTGAGCTTTTGCTCGGTTGTCGGTGCAGTCCGGCGGACCCGTGGGGTAGTTGCGGGTTCGAGCTTGGCTCACTCGCTGGGGTGGCACTGCGATGCGGTGCGGGGAGAGGAGGACGGGTCGAGCGAGCGAACTCGATGTAACGACGAGTTCGCTCGCTCGCCCCGTGGCGCGCATGCGCGCGGGTAGGTGCACTCCGGGTACTGCTCTGCCCAGAGCGGACTTGTGAGTGCAGGCGCCGTGAGGGCGCGGAGACGTGGGGGTTGGTTTTACCTTCCCCTGCGCTGGGGACGAGGTGGGTGGGCTCGCTTGCCCGCCTCGGGGGGGGTGGTGCTTAGGCGCTTTCCCTTGCGCCGTCCCGGCCTGTGTTGACTCACGTTGGCACTGTCCGGGCGGTGCGGGGCAGCCTGAGCGCCAGGCAGAGGGCGGTCGGGTTTTCGGCCAACTTCTGCCCGGGTTGGTGCGCGCGGTGCCACCGCGTGCCACCCACTAGGAACGGGATGGGCCCGCAAGGGCAACGCCGCCGGAGTTTGCAGAAGAATTTTCTTGATTCCTGCGACTTCGGCAATGGCGAGGGAGTGGCGCCGCTGGTTTTTACTGAGTAGTCTGGCATGCCGGGAGTCTCAGACTTCCGTCGCCTTCGGGTGGCGGGGGTGCGTAAATGCATTTTCCAGCGTTAAAAAAAAAAAAAAAAAAAGGTTAGGTTAGGTTAGGTTTTGGGCCGGACCTTTCGCTGCCGGCCGTGATTTCTGCCATGACCGGCAGCGAGAGGTGCTGGGACGCCGTCCTCGCGTACTGTGAGCGGGTGATGGCGCAGAAGGAGGCGGCGGAGCGGGTGAGGGAGGACACCACCGACCTCCCCCTCCGCCGCAAAAGGACCGGGCGTCGGAGGCTGGCGCACGATAACCGCCTCCCTCCCTAGACGCTAGGCAGACCAAAATCTGCCGGGTAGGCGCGCGCGGTGTCCCCCGCGCGCCACCTCCTCCACGAGGACAGGAAAGGGCCTGACGAGGCACGCCGCCGGGGTTTGCAGAAGAATTCGGACTCCTGCGACCCCGGCACGGGCGACGAAGGTGGACACCGTTGGTTTTTAGTGGGTAGTCTGGCATTGCACCTACCGCCGGGAGCCCCACACTCCCGCTGCCGAGCTTTCGGTGGCGGGGTCAGTGCGTAAATGCATTTTCCAACGTAAAAAAAAAAAAAAAAAAAAAAAGGTTAGGTTAGGTTTCCTGGCGACTCGAATTCTCGAGTCGATGAACCCGGGACTGCACGAGGCACAGTATGGGTTTCGTCGGGGGCGGTCGACCGTCGCGGCCATTGCCCACCTCAGGGACCTCGCCGAGTCGGCGGTCTCCCGGGGTGGAGTGTTGTGGGCGGTCTCGCTGGACGTGACCAACGCGTTCAACTCTCTGCCCTGGGAGACGGTGAGGGTGGCGCTGGGATACCACGGTATCCCGCGCTACTTGCGTAGGCTCATCGGAGCTTACTTTGCGGGAAGGGCAGTAGAGTTCCCGATAGGCGGCGGCGGTCTGTCGAGGCGGTCCATGTCGTGCGGCGTTCCGCAGGGTTCGGTCCTCGGACCGCTCCTGTGGAACATCGGCTACGACTGGGTGCTCCGCGGTGCCACGTTGCCGGGAGTGTCGGTCATCTGCTACGCAGACGACACTCTCGTCACCGTTCGCGCCGGCGGGCACCGCGAAGCGGGCCGCCTCGCCACGGCCGGCGTCGCGCAAGTGGTGGCCAGAATTCGGGCTCTCGGGCTGGAGGTCGCCTTGCAGAAGACGGAGGTCCTGGCCTTTCACGGGCCGAGGGCCGCTCCTCCGCCCGGGACGTCGATAGTCGTCGGGGGTACTTCGATATCCGTCGGGTCGACGATGAAGTACCTGGGCATCGTTCTCGACGGTCGCTGGAAGTTCGACGAACACTTTCGGCGGCTGACCCCGAAGCTTCTGGCCGCCGCCGGAGCGCTCGGGAGTCTACTGCCCAACCTAGAAGGGCCCGCCGACAAATGCAGACGCCTCTTCGTGGGCGTCGTGCGTTCGATGGCGTTGTATGGCGCTCCAATTTGGGCGGGCGCTCTCTGCGCGCGGAACGTATCGCTGATTCGCAGGCCGCACCGCGCTATCGCGCTGCGGGCTGCGAGGGCGTACCGCACGGTGTCCTACACCGCATCGTGTCTCCTCGCCGGCAGCCCCCCGTGGGAACTGGAGGCCGAAGCTCTCGCGTCGGTCTTCTGGCGCGTGACGGAAGCGCGCCTGAGGGAGGAACCGCCTCGTCCGCAAGAGGTCGTGCGATGGAGGAGAGAAGCTCGCGACGGCCTCTTCCGGAAGTGGTCGGAGAATCTCGAGGACCCGAACGTAATTACGAGTCGGGGGCTGGTGGCGGCGATTCGGCCCGTTCTGCGCGGCTGGGTCGATAGGCGACACGGTGCGATGTCGTTCCACTTGGCGCAGATGCTGACCGGGCACGGCTGCTTCGGTCGCTATCTGTGCCGAGCGCTGGGGCGGGAGCCGACGTCGGAATGTCACCATTGCGACGCCGGCGCCGAGGACACGGCGGAGCACACGCGCGCGGTCTGCCCGGCGTGGTGCGAAGAGCGCGCCGCCCTGTCGGCGGCCATCGGAGCGGATCTCTCGCTGCCGGCCGTGGTCTCGGCCATGGTCGGCAGCGAGGAGAACTGGAGCGCCGTCTCCTCCTTCTGCAGCGCCGTGATGCTGCGGAAGGAGGCGGCGGAGCGGGAGCGGGAACGGGATCCGAACTCGCTTCCGTCTCGTCGCGGTAGACGCGGTCGGCGGCGCAGGGCCTACCTGGCCAACCTGCAGCCGCCGCCCCCGTAGTTTGGATCAGCGGGCGATAGGTCGGGGGATCTATCGACCGCATCGCACGATCCTGAGGAGGACGGAGAGAGGCGATCTTATGTGTTCAAGGGATCCTCTCTCGGGTCGCTGTCGCTTTTGCGGCGACGACAACGGGCCCTAGTCTGGGCAGGCGCCGGCGGGATCGCGAAAGAGCTTTGTGTCCTCGCGATCTCGCCACAAGCGCATAGGCGGAACACACGTGTGGTTTTTGTTCAGTAAGAGTCTGACTCCCCTCCGAGCCCCCCCAACCGGAGGGTGTCCATGAAGGATTTTCCACACGTAAAAAAAAAAAAAAAAAAGGTTAGGTTAGGTTAGGTTAGGTTAGGTTGGGGTGCTTGTCGGTGACCTCCTCGTGGTGCACCCTGGGCAACGGGACGGGCAGCAGTATCACAATCGCGGCACTGCTGCCCGTCGCGGCTGACGACCGACGCGTGTGGGGATGCATTCCGGCGCTCTACATTAGAGTTGTCCCGTGAGCGCATCAGGTGGCACAGCGCTCGCGCACTGTGTCACCACGGGGGGGTGGATGGGTTCGGCGTGCGCTTACCCCGCCGTCGGACAGAGTGGGCAGGAGTCCTGTTCGCTCACCGTCCTATTATCGTAATCCCGTTTGTGGTGTCGTGGTCATGTCTCGCGGCCACGAACGGGACCGAGGGTCTTGCCTTAACCGGCCGGACCGCGAGGAAGAAAACCTCTAGAAGACTTTGACAACGACTGACAGCGACAGCTGATCTCTTAAAGTTTTTATTCGAATATTCACAATAAAGACGCAAATTATCTGTAAAAGTATATTTGTCAGTGAGATTATATTGTGATTAAGTAGTGCAAGTGTTATTGACTGTTAATAACAAGTTATACCGTAGAAAATTCAAATAAAACATTGACTAGTGCTAGTGTAAGTGCAAAAACCATAATACCCACATAAATAAATAGTGAATGTAAAAATAAACGTATTTCTTGTTACTTTTTAAAACTATTCAGAACAATTTGAACTGGTTCAAACTGTAGTTAATAGCAAGATATATAAAATAAATTTATTAGGGTATTTAAAAAAGCACAAATTTACTAATCATGGCGAATAAATGTCATCAATGTGGTAAATTCATAGCCACAGCAGATGGTGCAAAGTGTACTAAGTGCGCATGCCTATTTCACCGATTATGTGTCAACCTAAGCCCTGATCATAGAATTCCGCTTAAATGGCAGTGTCAAGGTTGTAAATCGGGACCCATGGAAGGGGTGAGTCACAATAAGATCAATTCACTCACATCTTCACCCGACACTGATATATTCTTGGAGGCTGCTGATAACACTGTGAGCTCACTTGCCCAAGAGATGCGGCTCCTAAGAGCTGAACTTGGATCTGTGGCCAAAACGATGTCATCTTTTAAAGAAGAACTTGCACGGTTAAACACAGTTGTAGGTAGCTTAACAAAAAAATTTGAAGACATCGAAGTACGTCTTAACGTCTTGGAGGCATCAAACGGAGATCGTTCCTCAGTAACTAATGACCAACAACTGTCTGACCTCGTGGCACAGTTGCGAGCGGAACTAAACGACCGTGAACAGGAAGGGCTCCAGAATGATATCGAGATAGCAGGGTTGGAAGAGAAGAACGGGGAGAACCCGACCCACCTCGTGCTATCTCTGGCCACAAAACTCGGCTATGAGCTGGAGGAACGAGATGTTGTAAGTGCGGAGCGAGTAGGGTCGAGACGTGTTTACGCCGTCAGCAGTGAGCACCCGCGCTCCAGGCCTATAGTGGTACGGTTGGCGCGGCGCGCCGTCCGGGATGCGATGATACGGGCGGCGCGTGTGCGCCGGGGTACCGATTCCGCTGGCGTCACAGAAGGTGAACCCAGAAGTGTGTATGTCAACGAGCGGCTCACACCTACAAACCGAAATCTATTCTTCAAAACAAGGGAAGAATGCCGACGAGCAGGCTGGAAACATGTTTGGACGAGAAACGGGCGTATCTTTACACGGAAAAGTGATGTAACTGAGATACGACGTGTAAGAGCAATAAGTGACCTCAATAAAATTTTTGGGGCATGCAATATTTGATACTTCTTTTTTCTTTTTTTAGTGCGGTTAAATATTCATACTTTTTTTCATTACTCTTAAAATATGCTAAAAAAATTTTTGTTATTGTAAACTTTATTGATTACTGCAACATTTTTCTTATTTATAAAAATTCCAGACAAGATTTTCTTATAATTAATATTGTATTAAAACCAATAGTGTTTATGTTTTGTTATTGTGTTTGTATTTATACTTTGTTCATGTCGCACCTGTGCAGCAGTGTACTATCTCATCATTACAGAGTAGCATGTTTAAGCAATCTTTCTATCTTATATAAACCACATATTGAACCATTTAATATTAAAGTTATGCTCACTTTTAATCTAATTACATATGAGAACAAATTTATTAACATTATACCCACATTATATAACCAGTATATTAAAATTAAAACAATGCCAATAAATATGCATCTATTGTGTAAAATATTTTTTATACTTAAAGTTATGCTAATTAAACTAATTACATATGAAAACAAATTTATTAACATTATACCCACATTATATAACCAGTATATTAAAATTAAAATAATACCAATAAATATGCATCTATTGTATAGAATATTTTTTATACTTAAAGTTATGCTAACGTTTAACCTAAATAAATACTGTGAGTACAATATTGTTTACATTATACCCACCTTACATAACTCATATATTAAAAATAGAACAATACTATTGGATATGTATCTGTTGTATAAAATATATATTATTATTTATATTTTTTGTTTTTCTACATTTAATCTAAAAACGTATTATGGTAAATTTTGTTTACGTTATAGCCATATTATATATTCCATATACTGAAACAATACTATGTAGTATGTATCTTTTATACAAAATATTTTTTGAATTATTATATAAATTAAATGAGATATTTAAAATTATACTAAATACGTGCTATGGGTATAGTATTATTTGCATATTGCCTAGCTACACATTTTTAAATATATTTAAAGCTTGCTTTTTACAACACAGGAAGTTTTGTTCATTTGAATAGTGATGATGCAATCACAAAATTTTAGGATTGGTTTTTTAAATGTTGGGTCGCTTGGGACGGGCCATGATGAGCTCGTGGTGGCAATAGATCGTCATCGACTCGATATACTGGCATTAAATGAAACTTGGCTTAAAGAGGGCGAGGAGGGACGAGCGCCTATAGTTCCTGGTTACCGTCTACGTCACAAGCCTCGGCCCGTCGCAGCATCCCGAAGTCGTGGGGGTGGGGTCGGATACTATATTAAAAAAGGCATGTCTGTAGAGGTAATATCGCATCCAGAAAACCCGATCGTCGAACAGATGTGGGTAAGTACCAGAGTTAAAGGTAAACGTATCATCGTCGGCACCGCTTATCGGCCACCTTGGTTGAATGCACGTATCTTCTTGGACGCACTCACAGATACCTTTGCTTCGCTGACAAGTTACGACCACATATTCCTGCTTGGTGATTTTAACATAAATATTTTGTGTAAAAGCAGTTCGCTGACTCGAATGTTATATGAATTTTTGAAAGTTACTAACATGCAACAATATGTAGATTCCCCTACACATTTTACCAGTCATAGTGAGACCCTGATCGACCTCATATGTTCTAATACACAGCCAATAGGAGTACGAGTGGATTATGTGTGCTCACTTAGTGATCATGCTATACTATCCTGTGAAGTTGGTGTCCGTAAAGATACAAAACATAGCAATTGCATTTACTTTAGGCAACTAAAAGGTATAAACGATAATGAATTTTCTGAATTAATGAATATCATAGGGTGGCCTGAGGCGCAACCGACAGAAGGTGTTGATTACATGACATCAGATCTTAATGACGGGATACTAAAGGTATTTGATATATTATCACCATTAAAACTACGCCATTTTAAAGACGTTGGTTATCCTTGGATTACATACAACATAAAGTTAATGATGAAGAAACGAGACGAGGCTCACAAGAGGGCGCGGGCGACTAAATCTGAGAATCATATTGTTTTTTATAAAAATCTCAAACGTACGGTTCAAAGTGCGATTTACAGAGAGAAATGTGTATACTACAAAACTTTTATAAACAATAACTTGAAAAATTCCGCATATTTATGGAAAAATCTAAAGCGCTACGTAGCATTTAAGACTAAAAAAAGCCATATTTTGCCATCAAGTCTTAGAGACGCCGAAAAACTCAACAGCTACTTTTTGGATGTACCAGGCAGGCAAGTGGCTTCTATTTTTGATATTACGTATTTTCAGTCACATTGTAATTTTACAAATATATTTAGCATTTCTGTCGTTGATAGTGACACTGTTTTGAGAACGATAAAGAGTCTGAAGTCAAATGCTATCGGATGCGATGGAATTTCTTTAGACATGTTGATCATGTCCCTCCCCTGTACGTTAAACGTGATAACGAATATAATAAATAAATCAATTGAAACGAATTCATTTCCATCCATATGGAAAAAAGCGATTATTCGTCCCATCCCTAAAACCGATAACCCCTTAAAGTTAAAAGATCTGCGACCTATAAGCATCCTACCATGTATGTCGAAAATTCTGGAAAAAATTGTACATGAACAGCTTTCACAATTTCTTGAAGCCAACAATATTCTCCCAGAAAAACAATCAGGTTTCCGTAAAAATCATAGCACCGTAACAACGCTTATAGATGTAGTAGATGACATATTGAATGCGCAAGATAAAGGGGAGGGAACCATTCTAGTGCTACTAGACTACTCACGTGCATTTGACACCATAAATATACCGCTTCTGCTTTCTAAATTGCACTACTATGGTCTCTCTTCAGATGCTGTCGAGTGGTTTTCTAGTTACTTAAAGAATAGAACACAAGTAGTGGAGACAATGGATGAAGATGGAACTGTAGTTCACTCGAGACCTAGATTTATAAACAGGGGTGTTCCGCAAGGATCAATTTTGGGTCCTTTATTATTTATACTTTATTGTGCCGACCTGGAAAAGCATGTGAGTGCAGCAAGTATCCATACCTATGCCGACGACATACAAGTTTACATTTCTTTTAAAGCAGACGACACTTTAAGTGCAGTAGACAAGCTTAATTATGATCTAGGAAATATATATGCATGGTCAGAAAGTAACGGTTTGGTACTTAACCCAAACAAAACGAAGTATTTAATTTTGGGAACCTCCAAACAGATTAAAGAGATAACATGTAAAGCACCTATAATTAAAATAAACAATGTAGACATAGAACGGGTTAGTGAGGCTAGGAATTTGGGCGTTATAATGGATCAACATCTTAGATTCGAAGAGCAAATCCTTAAAACTGTACGAAACTGCTTTTACAGATTGAAGGTTTTATATCAGATCAGACCTTTTGTATCGGCTGAAATCCGAGTAAGGCTATGCGAGGCGCTAGTTTTGTCAAAGTTGAATTATGCTGACATTGTGATAGGCCCTAGATTATTAAAACGCACGAAAAACATGGTACAACGTGTCCAGAATGCATGTGCTCGGTTTTGTTTTGACATTCCCCCGCGCACACATGTAACACCATATCTCAATGAAAAGGGTCTATTGAGAATGGAAGGTCGAAGGCAACTGCATTTCGCTACATTGCTGTTTGGTATAGTTAAAAGTAAAGTTCCTAAATATCTTTTTTCGAAACTAAACTGGGCAAAAGATTGTAATAAGAAGTATAATACTAGAGCGACCTCCTATTTGATGCTGATACCCCGACATCACTCCGCCGCTTACCGGGGATGCTTTAAATACTCTGCGGCCAAAATCTGGAATGATATCCCACCGCCACTAAGGGAGCTGGCATCGATTGTCAATTTTAAAACAATATACAAAAAATACCTAATTAAGGAACAGGTACAGAACTTGTAAGAGCCGATTAATGATAAACGACTGTACCACCGGTACCTACTTATTTTTTAATAAAATAAAAGAATGACTGAAAGGGATGTTTAGTGTGTGATGTGTGATGTGTATGTGGGTGTACATGATGTATCTATATGTGTATCTGTGTATGGATGTATATTTATTATATGTGTACTTTATAATATTTGGTATTGTTTGGTTACTACGTATGGTCTTGCTGAATTATTGGATGCTATTTATTGGTTGCTGCCGCTGTCGTTCGCATGGTACCCGAGGTGGCTACTGAAAATCAGCGTGTGAAATTTAGGGATCTTACTATGGTCCCCGTATTTCCACAAGTGCTGAGTGGCCATCCTTTTTGTGACGGTGCACTGCTGTACAGGTGTAAATAACTTTGATAGATGAATTTGTTGCTTTTTTTTTTATTATTACTCTTTTCGCTTTATTTTTTATTTTAATTCTTTTTTTATTTGATAAAATTTTACTTTTCTTATTTTAAATCAAATATTTAAATTTTTAGTTACATTTTTACTTAATTTTGACTTCTTTTTTTTTTTTTTTCTTTTTACTTTTTTAATGTATTTGTGCTCTCATTGTGTTTGTTGTATGTCTGTAAGCAGTGTATGTGTCTCAAATAAATGTCTTTCTTTCTTTCTTTCTTTCTTTCTATAAAAAATTACCCCGAATCCCAAGCGGCGACGCAGCGCGAGGGGATGCATGGCTGATGGGTAGTTCAGTCACTACTGCGATCCCCTGCTCTGTAGCCCCGCCGAGGCCAGAGTGGGGTTACGCGAGGCTTGCCCAGGTACAGGGGGTGTTACCTCGGGCTGACCACCCTTTCCCCCATACTCGTGGGAACAGTTATGGAATTTCAAAAATCAACAATTTTAAATGATGATGGTGTGGAGATTGACGAGAGGCCCGAGAAGGGCGGAGTAGAGGAGAGGCCCGAGAAGGGCGTAGTTATCTCGGACGGAGAGTTGTCTGACGTCGGCATGAGGTCGCGGTCACCGTGCGACTCCGACTCGTCTCGCGCTCGGCTCTGGAAGCGGAAGCGCGATAGGGAAGAAGACACGTCAGATGACACTGATGATAAGTCCACGGCAGGAAAGTGTCACACGGCGCGCAGGGGTCGTGGTCGACCGCCCACGACAGGGCAATATGTTGGCCTCGCCAAGGCCAAGGCCGACTACCTCAAGCAGTGCGAGAGGGAGCTCGAGCTTGAGGCCGAAAGCGAGGCCATTGAGATCTCAAAGAGAGTGAGAGCTTCGCGCTCCAATATCAATACGGAAGGTGGGTCGATTTCGGGAGAATGCTCGATAACAGATCTGCATCGGAAGGCCCAGGAATATGTCGAGGCCATTCTCACCGTGACGAAGATTTCCAAGAACCTCAAGGGGACAAGCAAGAAAGCCTTAAATGAGTCCGCCGAGGGTATAGGCGAAGTACTCGGCGCCCTATACCACCGAACGACGAATGACGAGGTCAGGCAGCTGCGGGAGGCCAACGAGCGCCTAGAAGCGGAGAACGTACAGCTCCGCTCGGAGATCTCCGAGCTGCGACAGAGTGTAGCCGACATCAGGCGTGAGCTGGGCTCGACGTCCACTCCAGCCCCTCCCGCGAATGAAAACGGACTGATCGACCGCATCATGGCAGGGGTGGGCGCCATGCTCGACTCCCGCCTGGCGAAGCTGGAGGAGTCTGGCAGACTCCTGCCTGAAGCGCCTGAAGCGCGAAAAGGACCACCGGCGGCTTCGAAGAAGATCGCAACGTCGCCGCCGCAGACAGGGGTCACAACGCTGACTCCGCCAGCGAACCCGGCCCCAAAGTCTGCAAGTCAGTCTGCCAAGAAGAAGAAAAAGAAGAAAAAGGCGGGTGCGGCTACCCAAGTCGCTCCGCCCAACGAGCCTCGCCCCCTACCACCTGCTCCGGCCGCTCTGACGGAGGGGTGGAATGTGGTGGCGAGGAAAGGAAGGAAGGTGGGGCCGCCCAAAAACCAGCCCCAGCCCCAGAACAAAGGTGCGCCGGCTAAAAAGCCAAAGACGCCGAAGTTGCGACTGCCGCGATCGGCGGCGGTGCAGCTGACGCTGCTGCCGGGCAGCACTAGGACGTACGCGGAGGTCCTCGGTGCCATAAAGGCTGACGGCCTTATAGCGAGCATGGGCGTCGAGACTCGCTATAGGGTCTCTCAGACCGGCGCGCGCAGGTTCGAGCTGCCCGGCACCGGCAATAAGGAGAAGGCCGAGGAGCTTGCCCGGCGCATTAAGGCGGTCGTCGGCGAGGACGTGGCGGTCACCCGCCCGGAGAAGTGCGCCGACCTGCGGGTGGCCGGGTTAGACGACTCGGTCACTCCCCAGGAACTGGCCGGCGTGATCGCCAAGGCGGGAGGATGCGCCGTGGATTCCATCAAAGTGGGCGAAGTACGTCAAAACTTCGCCGGCGTCGGGACGGCCTGGGTTCGCCTGCCGGTAGAGGCGGCGAAGAAAGTGGTGGACGGGCGCCGCCTACTCGTCGGGTTCGTGTCGGCGAGTGTGTCCCTGCTGAAGGCGAGACCTCAGCAATGTTATCGCTGCCACGAGGTTGGGCACGTGGCAGCGAAGTGCGACAAGGGGGTGGACCGCAGCGGCCAGTGCTACCGCTGCGGCAAGGAGGGGCACATTCGCCGGCAGTGTACTGCAGAGGCCAGCTGCCCCATTTGCGAGGTGGAAAACCGACCGGCGAAGCACAGCCTAGTCGCGTGCCCTCGCAATAAAGCGGGAAGGAGGAAGAAGGCGGCGCCCAAAAATAAAACCCGCGCACCGCCTGCCAACAGAGCTGGGGAGGTGACAATGGACACCTAACTGCGTTATGGCGCTTAAGGTGCTCCAAGCCAACCTGAACCACTGTGCCAGGGCCCAGGACCTCCTCGTCCAGAGCCTGGTACAGTGGTCCGTGCGGGCGGCGGTGGTGGCCGAGCCGTACTCGGTCCCGCCGAGGGATAACTGGATCGGCGATAACGACGGCGTGGTGGCCATCGTGACCCAGGTCGCCGCGGGCGCCCCGCCCTTTACGAATATTGTGAGGGGCTCGGGTTGCGTCGCGGCACTGCTGGGGGAGGTGGCCATCGTCGGGGCGTATTTTTCCCCGAACAAGTCGGTCGCCGAGTTCGAGGCGTTCCTCGACGGGACCGAGTCGATCATGCGTAGGTTTTATCCGGCGGAAGTACTCGTGCTGGGCGACTTCAATGCGAAGTCACGTCTGTGGGGGTGTCCTGCCACAGATGCGCGGGGGGCGATTCTGGAGGAGTGGCTCGTTGCCACCGGCCTGACCGTACTCAATCGCGGGACGGCCAACACGTGCGTGCGCAGGTCGGGCGGCTCGATCGTGGACGTGTCGTTTGCGAGCCCCGGCCTCGCGCGCCGCGTTCGGGACTGGCGAGTGCTGGACGACGTGGAGACTCTCTCGGATCATCGTTACATCCGCTTCGAGATCTCCGCTCGTCCGGCGGTGCCGCCAAGCTCCAGCCGCGCCCCGGCGGAGGAGGGTCCTCGGTGGCAGCTGAAGCGTCTCGACCGGGAGCGACTCAACGAAGCGGCGATAGTGGCGTCGTGTCAGCCGCGCGTCGACGGTCCACCGGACAGGGTGGCAGACTGGCTGGTGGCCAGAATGACCGACGCGTGCGACGCGGCCATGCCGCGGTCGAGGGGTCGCCCCGGGCGGGCTCAGGTGTACTGGTGGTCGGAGACGATAGCGCGGCTGCGCAGGGAGTGCGTGGCCGTCCGACGCCAGTACACGCGCTGCAGGAGGCGCATCTTCAGGACGCCCCCCGCTTCGCAGGACAGGACACGGCACGAGGAGGAGGGCGAGCGGCTGTACGCCCTTTACACGGCAGCCAAAGCCAGCCTCCGTCGTGCCATCGGCGAGTCGCAGGCCGCGGCCAGGGAGGAAATGCTGGACGGACTGAACAGCGACCCGTGGGGGATGCCCTACAAGCGGGTACGCAACAAGGTCCGTCCCTGGGCTCCTCCACTCACGGAGACCCTGGACGCCGAAGTGGTCCGTGAGGTGGTCGCGGCCCTGTTCCCGACGGCGCCGGCCGAGCACGAGCCGCCGTCGATGGCACCGCGAGGAGAGGATCCAGACGTCGGAGAGGAGGCACCGGAGGTCGGCGAGTCCGAATTCGAGGAAGCAGTCGCGCGGCTGCGACGGAAGAACGTCGCTCCAGGCCCGGATGGGATTCCGGGGAGGGCGTGGGCGGTGGCGCTGAACCACCTGGCGCCGCAAGTTCGAGGGCTATTCTCTGCCTGTCTGGCTCAAGCCATAATTCCACAGCGGTGGAAGACAGGCAGGTTAGTCCTCCTCAGGAAGGAAGGCCGGCCGGCGGAGTCACCGTCGGCGTACCGCCCCATCGTCCTCCTCGACGAGCTCGCCAAGCTGTTCGAGCGCGTCGTGGCCGCGCGTCTGGTGGCGCACCTCGGGCGTCGAGGACCCGACCTCTCGGACGTACAGTTCGGCTTTCGCAGTGGCCGTTCTACCGTGGATGCCGTGCTGTGCGTCCGTGCCCAGGTGCAAGAAGCGGTGGCCCGGGGCGACGTCGTCGTGGCGGTGTCTATTGACATCGCCAACGCCTTCAACACGTTGCCCTGGGGCTGCATCAGGGAGGCGCTCCGCTACCACGGGGTGCCGACCTACTTGCGTCGCGTGGTCGGTGCCTACCTCTCCGACAGGTGGGTGGTCTTCCCCGGAAGGGATGGTCGGCTTGTGAGAAAGGAAGTCGTGTGCGGTGTCCCGCAGGGGTCGGTGCTTGGGCCACTCCTGTGGAACATCGGATACGACTGGGTGTTGCGTGGCTCGCTGCTGCGCGGCGTCAGCGTCGTCTGCTACGCCGACGACACGCTGGTGCTGGCCCGCCGACCGACGTATCGGGAGGCGGCAGTGCTGGCGACCGCTGGCGTCGCGCAGGTCGTGGCGCGAATCCGGCGTCTCGGCCTAGTCGTCGCGCTGGACAAGGCACAAGGAATAGTCTTCCACGGCCCGAGGAGGGCGCCTCCCCACGACGCCCATCTTATCGTGGGAGGCACTCGCATCGGCCTGTCGGGCACGATGACGTACCTGGGTCTCGTGCTCGACGGCCGGTGGAAGTTCCGGGCGCACTTCGCGCGGCTCGTCCCGCGCTTGCTGAAGGTGGGAGCCTCGCTCTCGTGGCTTTTGCCGAACATCGGCGGTCCCGGTGTGAGCTGCCGCCGGCTCTACACCGGCGTCGTGAGAGCGATGGCGATGTACGGTGCCCCCGTCTGGGCCGACGCCCTGGACCGCGAAAACATCGCCCTGCTGCGGCGCGCGCAGAGGGTGATGGCGATCAGGGTCGTACGCGGGTACCGTACGATCTCGGGCGAGGCAGCGTGCGTGCTGGCTGGAGTCCTGCCCTGGGACCTGGACGCGGCCTCTCTGGCGTCGTCATACCGGCGGCGTCGGAGTCTGGCGTCCGGGACCCTCAGTCCGGCACCACGGCTGGCAGAACATCTGAGGCGAGAGCGGGATGCCGCGATCGCGGAGTGGGTTGTGAGGCTCGAGCGTCCGAGTGCGGGGCACCGGACGATCGATGCGGTTCGGCCGGTTCTTCGGCAGTGGTTGGACAGACGACATGGCGTCCTAACCTTCCGCGCCACGCAGGTCCTCTCGGGGCACGGTTGCTTCGGGGGGTACCTGTGTCGGGTCGCCGGGAGGGAGCCCTCTCCTCGCTGCCACCACTGCCAGGATTGTGACGATGAGTCGGCGCCACACGTGTTGGAGGAGTGTCCGGCGTGGGCGGAGGAGTGGGAAGAGCTCCGAAGCGTAGTTGGGCCGGACCTTTCGCTGCCGGCCGTGATTTCTGCCATGACCGGCAGCGAGAGGTGCTGGGACGCCGTCCTCGCGTACTGTGAGCGGGTGATGGCGCAGAAGGAGGCAGCGGAGCGGGTGAGGGAGGACACCACCGACCTCCCCCTCCGCCGCAAAAGGACCGGGCGTCGGAGGTTGGCGCACGATAACCGCCTCCCTCCCTAGACGCTAGGCAGACCAAAATCTGCCGGGTAGGCGCGCGCGGTGTCCCCCGCGCGCCACCTCCTCCACGAGGACGGGAAAGGGCCTGACGAGGCACGCCGCCGGGGTTTGCAGAAGAATTCGGTTTCCTGCGACCCCGGCACGGGCGACGAAGGTGGACACCGTTGGTTTTTTTTTTTTTTTTTTTTTTTTTTTTTTTTTTAGTGGGTAGTCCGGCATTGCACCTACCGCCGGGAGCCCCACACTCCCGCTGCTGATTTACTCGGCGGCGGGGTCAGTGCGTAAATGCATTTTCCAACGTAAAAAAAAAAAAAAAAAAAAAAAAAAAAAAAAAAAAAAAAAAAAAAAAAAGGTTAGGTTAGGTTAGGTTAGGTTAGGTTAGGTTAGGTTAGGTTAGGTTAGGTTCCCAGGCCTCCCAGGCCTTTGGAGCCCAGGCCCCAGACTTAGGTCTGGGACCTGGGCTCCAAGGGGAGGAGTTGCTGGACTTCTACTGGGCGCGTCCCCCGGTGGCGGATAGGGGAGTGCCGCCTGCGGTTTCACGACCGCGGGCGGTAGGGGTCTTCGGATCCCCGCGGACCAAAACCAGACGATGCGCTCCGGGTCCCGCTCTGGTCTAGTACTGGGGTGGTCCTGCGAGCGCGGGTGTGTTGGCGCGGAGGCGCGGCTGTGTGTGTGGCGCTGAGACGGCGCGGTGACGTGGGGGTCGGTCTTTCCTTCCCCCACGCGGAGGACGGGGTGGGCGGGTTCGCTCGCCCGCCCTAAGGCGTGCGAGGGCGCTTTCTCGCGCCGAGGCTGCGGTCGGCTGGAGGGCCTAGACTGCGGCCACCCTGGCCTTTGTCGGCTTCGTCGGGCTGACATTGTCCGCCCCGGGCTAGGTGCCTGGTGTCTCTCAACGCCGGGCTAGGCCTGGGGCGCCGGGGCGGCGCGGGATTGTACCCACCGGCGCAATGCGGGCGGGGGGTGTCCCCCTGCCCGCGGGGGGGGCCACGCGGGCGATGGGTCGGGGGATTCGTCGTCCGACTTGCACGGTCCCCCCAAGGAGGGGAGGGCGCGCTTCGTGTTCGAGTGCGTCCTCCGAGGTGCTTTGCACCGCGGTGGGCCCGAAAGGGCAAGCGCCGGCGGGGTTGCGAAAGAGCTAACAGCGTCCTTGTGACCCCGCCACATTGGCGTGCGGCAGAACACACGTGGCGGTTTTTATTCAGTAAGAGTCTGAATCCCCTCCGAGCCCCCCCTACCGGAGGGTGTCCATGACGGATTTTCCCCACGTTAAAAAAAAAAAAAAAAAAAAAAAAAAGGTTCCCAGGCCTTTGGAGCCCAGGCCCCAGACTTAGGTCTGGGACCTGGGCTCCAAGGGGAGGAGTTGCTGGACTTCTACTGGGCGCGTCCCCCGGTGGCGGATAGGGGAGTGCCGCCTGCGGTTTCACGACTGCGGGCGGCAGGGGTCTTCGGATCCCCGCGGACCAAAACCAGACGATGTGCTCCGGGTCCCGCTCTGGTCTAGTACTGGGGTGGTCCTGCGAGCGCGGGTGTGTTGGCGCGGAGGCGCGGCTGTGTGTGTGGCGCTGAGACGGCGCGGTGACGTGGGGGTCGGTTTTTCCTTCCCCCACGCGGAGGACGGGGTGGGCGGGTTCGCTCGCCCGCCCTAAGGCGTGCGAGGGCGCTTTCTCGCGCCGAGGCTGCGGTCGGCTGGAGGGCCTTGACTGCGGCCACCCTGGCCTTTGTCGGCTTCGTCGGGCCGACATTGTCCGCCCCGGGCTAGGTGCCTGGTGTCCCGCAACGCCGGGCTAGGCCTGGGGCGCCGGGGCGGCGCGGGATTGTACCCAAAGGCGCAATGCGGGCGGGGGTGTCCCCCTGCCCGCGGGGGGGGCCACACGGGCGATGGGTCGGGGGATTCGTCGTCCGACTTGCACGGTCCTCCCAAGGAGGGGAGGGCGCGCTTCGTGTTCGAGTGCGTCCTCCGAGGTGCTTTGCACCGCGGTGGGCCCGAAAGGGCAAGCGCCGGCGGGGTTGCGAAAGAGCTAACAGCGTCCTTGTGACCCCGCCACATAGGCGTACGGCAGAACACACGTGGCGGTTTTTATTCAGTAAGAGTCTGAATCCCCTCCGAGCCCCCCCTACCGGAGGGTGTCCATGACGGATTTTCCCCACGTAAAAAAAAAAAAAAAAAAAAGGTTAGGTTAGGTTAGGTTCCCAGGCCCCAGACCTAGGTCTGGGAGGAGTTCCTGGACTTCTACCTGGGCGCGTCCCCCGTTTGGCGGATAGGGGAGTGCCGCCTGCGTTGCCGCGATACGCAGGCGGTAGGGGTCCTCGGACCCCCGCGGACCAAAACCAGGGGGTAGGGCGCGAAAGCGCATCGGAGTGCCGGGGCGCTCCGGGAGGTGGACGGGGTGGGCGGGTTCGCTCGCCCGCCCTGAGGCGCTTAGGCGCGGGGTGTTGGCCGGGTTGTGCTGGCTCCCTGGAGCTTGCTCGGTTGCTGGTGCAACCCGGCGGACGTGTTGCGTGAGAGTCGGGCTGTGCTGACTCCCTGGAGCTTTGGCTCGGTTGTTGGTGCAGTTCGGCGGAGCCGTAGGGTGGTTGCCGGGTCGCGCTGGGCTCCCTGGAGCTTGCTCGGTTGTTCGGTGCGATCCTGGCGTTGGAGGTGGGGCTTTTCGCCTAGCCGGGAGGGACAGGGCGGGTGGGTCCGGGCGGTCTGGCTCGCTCGTCCTGTGGCGCTGGGGCGCGGTGTGCTGGCCGGGTTGTGCTGGCTCCCTTGAGCTTGCTCGGTTGCTGGTGCAATCCGGCGGACCAGTTGCGGGAGGGCCGGTCTGTGCTGGCTCCCTTGAGCTTTTGCTCGGTTGTCGGTGCAGTCCGGCGGACCCGTGGGGTAGTTGCGGGTTCGAGCTTGGCTCACTCGCTGGGGTGGCACTGCGATGCGGTGCGGGGAGAGGAGGACGGGTCGAGCGAGCGAACTCGATGTAACGACGAGTTCGCTCGCTCGCCCCGTGGCGCGCATGCGCGCGGGTAGGTGCACTCCGGGTACTGCTCTGCCCAGAGCGGACTTGTGAGTGCAGGCGCCGTGAGGGCGCGGAGACGTGGGGGTTGGTTTTACCTTCCCCTGCGCTGGGGACGAGGTGGGTGGGCTCGCTTGCCCGCCTCGGGGGGGGTGGTGCTTAGGCGCTTTCCCTTGCGCCGTCCCGGCCTGTGTTGACTCACGTTGGCACTGTCCGGGCGGTGCGGGGCAGCCTGAGCGCCAGGCAGAGGGCGGTCGGGTTTTCGGCCAACTTCTGCCCGGGTTGGTGCGCGCGGTGCCACCGCGTGCCACCCACTAGGAACGGGATGGGCCCGCAAGGGCAACGCCGCCGGAGTTTGCAGAAGAATTTTCTTGATTCCTGCGACTTCGGCAATGGCGAGGGAGTGGCGCCGCTGGTTTTTACTGAGTAGTCTGGCATGCCGGGAGTCTCAGACTTCCGTCGCCTTCGGGTGGCGGGGGTGCGTAAATGCATTTTCCAGCGTTAAAAAAAAAAAAAAAAAAAAAAAAAAAAAAAAAAAGGTTAGGTTAGGTTCCCAGGCCAGGCAGAGGGCGGTCGAGTTTTCGGCCAACTTCTGCCCGGGTTGGTGCGCGCGGTGCCACCGCGCGCCACCCACTAGGAACGGGATGGGCCCGCAAGGGCGACGCCGCCGGAGTTTGCAGAAGAATTTCATTGATTCCTGCGACTTCGGCAATGGCGAGGGAGTGGCGCCGCTGGTTTTTACTGAGTAGTCTGGCATGCCGGGAGTCTCAGACTTCCGTCGCCTTCGGGTGGCGGGGGTGCGTAAATGCATTTTCCAGCGTTAAAAAAAAAAAAAAAAAAAAAAAAAAAAAAAAAAAAGGTTAGGTTCCCAGGCCTTTGGAGCCTAGGCCCCAGACTTAGGTCTGGGACCTAGGCTCCAAGGGGAGGAGTTCCTGGACTTCTACCTGGGCGCGTCCCCCGTTTGGTGGATAGGGGAGTGTCGCCGCAGTCGAATGACTGCAGGCGGTAGGGGTCTACGGACCCCCGCGGACCAACACCAGGCGAGGCGTCCGGGTCCCGCTCTGGTCTTGTACTGGAGTGGTCCTGTGATCGCACATTGCGCCACGAGGGAGCGCGGAGTTTGCGTGGAATGGCCTAGCCTTTCACGCGGCGCCGGAAGAGAGGGCGCGGAGTGGGATGTGGACCTTGGCGGTCCCCCCGGCACTAGAGGGCGGGGTGAGCGTTATTTATTTATTTATTTATTTATTTATTATTTTATTTATTTTATCATCATCGTTCGCCCCCCTTGGTGATTTGGTGAGTGTGGCGCTGCGAAGGCGCGGAGAAGCGGGGTGGGGATTTTCCCCCCTGCTCCAAGTGGACGGGCGACCTCGGCGGCGGTGACCCCGCCGTCGGGTAGAGTGGGCGGGTTTCCCGTCCGCTCTACGCCTCATAAGCTCGTAACCCCGTGCGAGGTGTCGTGGTCATGTCTCGCGGCTTCGTGCGGGACCGAGGGGTCTTGCCTTAACCGGCCGGATCTAGAGGAAGAAGACCTCTATAAAAATTACCCCGAATCCTAAGCGGCGACACAGCGCGAAGGGATGCGTGGCCGACGGGAGGTTCGGTCTTACTGTGTCATCCCTTAAACATGGATACGTGCATTAAAACATTATTAACCCAGGAGGGTACCGGCGCCTCAGGCAATGGAGAATCCCTTCGCGCTTCGGCGCGCAGCCCTGTCGAATCTGGGATGGGCAAATCACGTGTTTGTGTTTCGGAGCTTTCCGGTTCCGACGAGAGGCCCGAGAAGGGCGGAGTTGAGGTAGTGCCCGAGAAGGGCGGAGTGGACGCAGTGCCCGAGAAGGGCGGTGAAGACGTTGGGCCCGAGAAGGGCGGAGTTACTGGCGGGGCGAGACAGCCGCGAGTTGTCCTCACGCGTGTGGACAGCGTCGGCTCTCTCTCCTCGGTCGACGGGAGGTTTTGGGGGGCGGGATCAGACTCCGACGACAACATGTCGTTGGGATCTTCCCGCCGCCGAAAGCCTCAGTTTAGGAAAAGAATCCTGTCTCCGGGCTCCTCGGAGGAGGAAAATGAAAGGAAAAGGGCGACGCCTGGCAGAGGCCGAGGTCGACCGGCTACAACCGGCCAATACGTCGGACTGGCCGAAGCCAGACGTCGCCTTAACGACGAAAAGGAGCGGGAACGTAAAATCCAGGCGGAGAGCGAGGTGGCCGATATGGCGCGGGCGGTCCAATCCAGGACAAGCTCGCGTCAGTCGGACATGTCGCTCAGCGACGACGCCGGAAGATGTGGAGACGCGCTTTCTCGAGCGGAAGGTTACCTTGAGCTTCTGCAAAAGGTGACCGGAAGCTCGAGAAACCTCAAGGGCACTTATATCAAGGCCCTTAAACAAGTGCGCAAAGGTATGAAGGAGGTGGTGGAGGAACTCGCCAATCGCAACGCGACTGACGAGGTCGTCCACCTCAGGGCGTTGGTTGCCGAACTTCGAAAGGAGAAGGAGGAGTGGAGGTCGAAGTTCAATGCCCTGGAAGAAAAGATGGAGAGGTTTATGCTGTCGCAGACTGCGGCGCATAAACCTCAGCATCCCGTTGACTGGGATGAACGCGAGCGCTCTCTCGCGTCCAAACTGAGCGACATGCTCAACGCCTCGATCGACGCCAAGATCGAGGCGTTGAGCGACCGGCTCTTACCGGCCAAAGCGCAGCGTGTCGCTCTGGACGCGAGGAAGGACAGAGAGGCCCCGGCTTCCGAGCCGGCCGACCAGGCGGCGGTCACGACGTTGACCCCGCCAGCGAATCCGGCTCCGAAGAGGGGGAAGCCAAACGGACGGGAGAAAAAGAAAAAGAAGGGTAAGACTGCGAACGCGGTCGAGACTCCGGCGGCAGCGCCGAAGCCTGCTGCGAAACCGGCGCCCGCGACTCCTGCCGCGCGGGAGACCTGGTCTACCGTCATCGGACGGAAGGCCGGGAAGCCAGGCAAGGCTGCGGCTGCGGCTGCTTCGAAAGAAGCGAAGCCGAAAAAGAAGTTGCGTGCGCCGTCTTCGGCGGCGGTTTCGATAACGCTGCAGCCGGAGGCGAAGGACAGAGGCGTCACGTACGCCTCTGTAATCAAGGAGGCCCGCAGCAAGATAGACCTCGATGGTCTGGGAATCCAAACGCTCAAGATCCGAACGGGCGCGACGGGTTCCCGGATCATCGAGGTCCCTGGAGCGGAGAAAGGCGAGAAGGCCGACCTTCTCGCCTCGAAATTGCGAGAAGTCCTCGGCACGGAAGCCGTCAGAGTGCAGCGGCCTTCGAAGAGGGTCGAGCTGCGGGTCATGGGGCTCGACGACTCCGTCGCCGCCGAGGAGGTCACCCGAGCACTGGCCGCGGGGGGTGGGTGTCAGCCGGACGACGTGAAGGCTGGCTCCCTCGCCCCCAACGGCTCGCTCTGGGTGAGCTGCCCGGTGGTCGCGGCGCGAAAAGTCGCCCGCGAAGGACGATTGCGCGTCGGCTGGACCACGGCGAGGGTCCGGCTGCTCGAACCGAGGCCGCTGAGGTGCTTCCGGTGCCAGGAGACGGGGCACGTCGGCGCGAAGTGCACTCGCGAAGTGGACCGCAGCGGCGCCTGCTACCGCTGTGGCGAGTCGGGCCACAGACTTCGCGAGTGCAAAGCCGAGCCGAAGTGCGCCATATGTGCGGCGGCGGACCGGCCCGCCAACCACAAAATTGGCGACAGGAGGTGCCCCGACTACAACAAGAAAAAGGGAAAGACCAACAAGAGTGGCAGGCGCAAAGACAGGCCCGTAAAGGCTACCATCGTCGACGCGCCGGCTGCTAAGCCAGTGGAGGATTTAATGGACGCCGATAATTAATGGCGTCCATTAAGTTCTTGCAGGCCAATCTGAACCACTGTGCCAGAGCTCAAGATCTGCTGATCGAGAGCATGGCACAGTGGGGCATTAAGATTGCGATAGTGGCGGAGCCCTACGCGGTCCCCGATCGCGGCGATTGGCTGGGCGACCTGGACGGGTCGGTCGCGGTGATCGCTCCGGCCTCTGCGGGCTTCGTGGACGTCCGGAGGGGGAGCGGATACGCACTCGGTACGATGGACGGAGTGGCCGTCATCGGCGTGTACGCTCCCCCGAGCCGGAGTCTCGCCGACTTCGAGGCAATGCTCGCGGAGATCGGGGCGTCGATCGCTCGGCGGCCGCACCGTGCCGTTCTGGTCGCCGGCGACTTCAACGCCAGGTCGGTGACCTGGGGGGCTCCGGCGACTGACGCGAGGGGCGCGATCATGGAGGAATGGGCGGTGGCAACGGGTCTCACGTTGCTGAACCGGGGCACGAGGAACACCTGCGTGCGAAGGAGCGGTGGGTCCATTGTGGACGTGACTTTCGCGTCCCGAAACCTCCACAACCGCGTCCGGGGTTGGAGAGTCTTGACCGACGTCGAGACCCTCTCCGACCACCGGTACATTCGGTTCGACGTCTCCTCGTCGCGTTCGAACGCGTCCGACTCGAGCGTCCCGATCGGCACCGGCCCGCGCTGGGTGCTGAGTCGGATGGATGCGGAGATCGCCGTGGAGGCTGCGATAGTGGAGGAATGGATCCGCCGACCTTCGGAACCGGCCCTTTCCGTCAACGAGGAAGCAGAGGGCATCCGCGAATCGCTAGCGCGGATCTGCGACGCGGCGATGCCGAGGGCGAAGCCGTTCCCGCCGAGGCGGCACTTGTACTGGTGGCGTCCGGAGCTCCGCGACTTGCGCGAAGCCTGCGTGAGATCACGCCGCCGATTCACCAACTACAGGCGGAGGCGAAGAAGGGACCAGGCCGCAGAGGACGGCCTGTACGACTCCTACCGGTCCGCCTGCAAAGCGCTGCAGGCGGGCATTGCACGCGCTAAGGAATCGTGCTGGGACGAGTGGCTGCGAACTCTGGACAGAGACCCGTGGGGCAGGCCGTACCGGGCGGTGCGGAAGAAGCTCCGTCCGTGGGCACCCCCTCTGACCACGAGTTTGCGGCCGCAAATCTTGCAGCGCGTAGTCGAGTCTCTCTTCCCTCATAGGAACGAGTGGAGCCCACCGGCTATGGGTGTCGCGGAGCCGCGTCTCGCGGAGAGCGGGATCCCCCCTGTGACCGAGGCGGAGCTCGGTGCGGCCGTCGCGAGACTCAAATCGAAGCGCACCGCCCCGGGCCCGGACGGCGTGCCGGGAAAGGTTCTGAGCCTCGCGACGGGTAGCATGGGTGGCAGAATTCGGGCCCTGTTCGACAGGTGCCTGGAGCAGGGCCGGTTTCCCCAGGTCTGGAAGACGGGTAGGCTCGTCCTGCTGAAGAAGGACGGACGGTCGGCCGAACAGCCTTCGGCCTATCGACCGATCGTGCTCCTCGACGAGATCAGTAAGGTGTTCGAGCGCGTCCTGGCGACTCGAATTCTCGAGTCGATGAACCCGGGATTGCACGAGGCACAGTATGGATTTCGTCGGGGGCGGTCGACCGTCGCGGCCATCGCCCACCTCAGGGACCTCGCCGAGTCGGCGGTCTCCCGGGGTGGAGTGTTGTGGGCGGTCTCGCTGGACGTGACCAACGCGTTCAACTCTCTGCCCTGGGAGACGGTGAGGGTGGCGCTGGGATACCACGGTATCCCGCGCTACTTGCGTAGGCTCATCGGAGCTTACTTTGCGGGAAGGGCAGTAGAGTTCCCGATAGGCGGCGGCGGTCTGTCGAGGCGGTCCATGTCGTGCGGCGTTCCGCAGGGTTCGGTCCTCGGACCGCTCCTGTGGAACATCGGCTACGACTGGGTGCTCCGCGGTGCCACGTTGCCGGGAGTGTCGGTCATCTGCTACGCAGACGACACTCTCGTCACCGTTCGCGCCGGCGGGCACCGCGAGGCGGGCCGCCTCGCCACGGCCGGCGTCGCGCAAGTGGTGGCCAGAATTCGGGCTCTCGGGCTGGAGGTCGCCTTGCAGAAGACGGAGGTCCTGGCCTTTCACGGGCCGAGGGCCGCTCCTCCGCCCGGGACGTCGATAGTCGTCGGGGGTACTTCGATCGCCGTCGGGTCGACGATGAAGTACCTGGGCATCGTTCTCGACGGTCGCTGGAAGTTCGACGAACACTTCCGGCGGCTGACCCCGAAGCTTCTGGCCGCCGCCGGAGCGCTCGGGAGTCTACTGCCCAACCTAGAAGGGCCCGCCGACAAATGCAGACGCCTCTTCGTGGGTGTCGTGCGTTCGATGGCGTTGTATGGCGCTCCGATTTGGGCGGGCGCTCTCTGCGCGCGGAATGTGTCGCTGATTCGCAGGCCGCACCGCGCTATCGCCCTGCGGGCTGCGAGGGCGTATCGCACGGTGTCCTACACCGCATCGTGTCTTCTCGCCGGCAGCCCCCCGTGGGAACTGGAGGCCGAAGCTCTCGCGTCGGTCTTCTGGCGCGTGACGGAAGCGCGCCTGAGGGAGGAACCGCCTCGTCCGCAAGAGGTCGTGCGATGGAGGAGAGAAGCTCGCGACGGCCTCTTCCGGAAGTGGTCGGAGAATCTCGAGGACCCGAACGTAATTACGAGTCGGGGGCTGGTGGCGGCGATTCGGCCCGTTCTGCGCGGCTGGGTCGATAGGCGACACGGTGCGATGTCGTTCCACTTGGCGCAGATGCTGACCGGGCACGGCTGCTTCGGTCGCTATCTGTGCCGAGCGCTGGGGCGGGAGCCGACGTCGGAATGTCACCATTGCGACGCCGGCGCCGAGGACACGGCGGAGCACACGCGCGCGGTCTGCCCGGCGTGGTGCGAGGAGCGCGCCGCCCTGTCGGCGGCCATCGGAGCGGATCTCTCGCTGCCGGCCGTGGTTTCGGCCATGGTCGGCAGCGAGGAGAACTGGAGCGCCGTTTCCTCCTTCTGCAGCGCCGTGATGCTGCGGAAGGAGGCGGCGGAGCGGGAGCGGGAACGGGATCCGAACTCGCTTCCGTCTCGTCGCGGGAGACGCGGTCGGCGGCGCAGGGCCTACCTGGCCAACCTGCAGCCGCCGCCCCCGTAGTTTGGATCAGCGGACGATAGGTCGGGGGATCTATCGACCGCATCGCACGATCCCGAGGAGGACGGAGAGAGGCGATCTTATGTGTTCAAGGGATCCTCTCTCGGGTCGCTGTCGCTTTTGCGGCGACGACGACGGGCCCTAGTCTGGGCAGGCGCCGGCGGGATCGCGAAAGAGCTTTGTGTCCTCGCGATCTCGCCACAAGCGCATAGGCGGAACACACGTGGCGGTTTTTATTCAGTAAGAGTCTGAATCCCCTCCGAGCCCCCCCTACCGGAGGGTGTCCATGACGGATTTTCCCCACGTTAAAAAAAAAAAAAAAAAAGGTTAGGTTAGGTTAGGTTAGGTTAGGTTAGGTTAGGTTAGGTTAGGTTCCCAGGCCTTTGGGGCCTGGGTCTCGGACTTAGGTCTGGGACCTAGGCTCCAAGGGGAGGAGTTGCTGGACTTCTACTGGGCGCGTCCCCACGGTGGCGGATAGGGGAACGCCACTCGCACTGAGCGGGTGGTAGGGGTTTTCGGACCCCCGCGGACCAAAACCAGTAGGTGTGGGCGCACCTTTAGCGGCTTGTCAGCCGTGCGGCCTAGGGGAGTAAACCCCGATTAAAAATCTAAGCTGTGAAATAGCCCTATTAATCATGGAAACAAAGACTAAAACGAAACTACCCCAGGAGGGTACCTGCGCCTCCGGCAAAGGAGAATCCCTCCGTGCATCTTCGGATGCACGCTGCCCGTTCGATTCTGGGGAGGGCACCCTTTGTTACTGTGATTCGCCCCATATGGGCGTTGACGTTGTGCCCGGGAAGGGCGGTGACACGACTATTGCTAAGAACACGGACTCCGATAACAGTCTTCGGAGCGGCGGCTCTAACGAGCCCTCGCGCCCGAAGGCTGGTCTCCCCTCGCGAGATCGCAAGGGGAGATTCCTCGCGAAAGGGAAAACAGGAAACCGCTTTGCGGCTCTGGGCGCAGACGAAAGCGGAACTGATATGGAGACGGCTATGGGGTCCTCGGACCGGGAATCTCTGCCAAAGGGACGGCGGAAGCGGCCCTCATCCTCGACCTTCGCGTCTGGGCGTGACGGTTCGGACACGGAGGCCGAGGGCGCGGGCCTCGCTAAAATAAACACGGCGAGAAGGGGAAAGGCGAGAGGAACCACGGCGGGTCCTTCCCGCGAGAAGTTCCTCAAGCCAGCACCTGTCCGGCCGGAATCGACCAACCTATTCACCGACAACGAGTCCGACGTCGGCTCGTTGATCGTAGACGACGTCGTTGCGCTCAACGCGCAGGAACTCAGGGCGCGCGCGGGCGAGGGACTCGCCGTAATACTAGAGGTTGCCCGGAAATCCGGGAACCTCAAAGGCGAGTTCGTCGCAAAGCTGAAGAGGTCCGCGACGGACCTGAGCGAGGTGGTCGACGCCTTTGCCTCTAGGACCGAGGCCGATGAAGTGAGGCGGCTCCGAGCGGAGAACCGCCGCTTCAGGATCGAAATAGAGGCAATGAAAACGGAGCTGAAGGCGATGCGGCGTGGCTTCGCCGAGGCGAAGACGGAAGCGGCCGCTAACGCCGCCGCCGCCGCCGCCGCCGCTGCCAACGCCTCAGTCGCCGGTCCACCTGCGACACTTCCGGTGGCGGCCATGCTAGAGGAGTTCAAGCACTCCTTGACCTGCTCGCTGGGCGATATGATGAACGTCCGGCTGGCGCAGATCGAGGAGAGGCTGCCGCCGGCTCCGTCGGTCCGCCCCGCACTGGGAGTTGGTGGACCTCGACGCCCTGAGACGGCGGCCACTACGTCGGCGGCCCCCTCCACGGTTGCCCGGGAGGAAACCTGGGCAACAGTGGTTAAAAGAGGGAAGGGCAAGAGGAAGGGGAAAGGGAAGTCCTCCGCCCCTCCATCCACACCTGTAGTCGAAGGCCGGACTGCCGCCCCTGCGGTGAAGCCGACTGGCAAGCCAGCCGCGGCGTCGTCCGCGCGACCGGCCGCCAAGCCGACCGCCAAGCCGACCAAGCAGTCCGGAAGGCCGGCAACAAAGGCGACGGTTAAGGCCAAATTCAAGGCCCCGAAGACTGCGGCAGTCGTCGTCCAGCTGCAGCCGGCGGCTGTAGAGAAGGGTCAAACTTACGACTCCATCTTCCGGTCGGCTGAAGACACCGTGAAATTGGAGGAACTGGGGATCGAGCGCATCCTCTTCCGTCATACGGCGACGGGAGCGAGGATGCTCGAGATCCCCGGTTCCGACAAAGAGGAGAAGGCCGACCGGCTCGCCAGCCGGCTCAGGGAGGCCCTCTCGGACGTGGCCACCGTCGTCAGGCCCGTTAAGACCGCGCAGGTGCGCATCTCGGGCCTGGATGACACGGCCACTCCCGAGAGGGTGGCGGCGGCGGTCGCGAAGGCGACATCGTCCGACGTCGGCACGGTGAGGGTCGGGGCGATCCGCTCCGGCTTCGGCGGCATGGGCTCCACCGTCGTAACCTGCCCCGTCTCGGTTGCGAAAGCGCTGACCGAGGGGGGCAGGCTACTGATCGGCTGGAGCTCGGTGCGAGTGTCGGCCCTGGAGGCGCTCCCCATGCGCTGCTTTAAGTGCATGGGGTTGGGCCACACGCGCCCGAAGTGTCCGGCGTCTGTCGACAGGGGCGACCTCTGCTTTAAATGCGGGAACGCGGGGCACAAGGTCGCCTCCTGCCCGGAGAAGACACCGCGCTGCGTGGTGTGCGCCGAGGGAGGTAAACCCTCGGGGCACATCATGTGCGGCCGCAGGTGCAGGCCTGCGACCTCGAAAGGAAAGGGGGCCCTCGGAACCCGGGCCCCCCGAGAGACCGCAAGCCAGACAGCCGCAGACGGCGTTGCCCCCCCGGCCGCGGCGGGGGAGGTGGAGGTTGTGATGTCTGAGTAATCCATGGATCACATCAGACATCACAGTTTCCTCCAAGCCAATCTCAACCACTGCGCCAGGGCTCAGGACTTGTTGACCCAGTCCATGGCGCAGTGGATGATCGATGTGGCCGTCGTCTGCGAACCGTACTGGGTTCCCCCCCAACCGAACTGGTTGGGGGATCTCGACGGCACGGTGGCGGTCGCACTAGGCAGTTCCGCCACCCGCCCCCTCGCACTCGTGGAGCGCGGCTCGGGATACGTCGTGGTGACGTGGGGAGAGTATGCGGTCATCGGCCTCTACTTTTCCCCCAACCGCAGCCTGGCGGACTTCGAGGTCTTCCTCGACACCGTCAGAGCTGCGGTATGCCGACAGTCGCCGAGAGCCGTGATAGTTCTCGGCGACTTCAACGCCAAGTCCCGAGCCTGGGGCAACCCGAACACGGATGCGAGGGGGCGGGCCGTCGAGGATTGGGCCCTCCTCTCTGGTCTGTCACTCCTGAACGTTGGAAACGTTCAGACGTGCGTGCGATTGCGCGGGGGTTCCGTGGTGGACCTCTCGTTCGCCAGCCCCGCAATCGCGCGGAGAGTGACAGACTGGAGAGTGGAGGAGGGGGTGGAGACTCTCTCGGACCACAACTATATCAGGTTCGGAGTCTCCACCCCGTCCTCGTCAGCAGATCGGTCGAGGGGCCCGAGCAGGCTACCCCGCTGGGCCCTAAGCAGGCTCGACGTCGAGGCGGCGCGCGAGGCCGCAATCGTCCAGCGGTGGGCGAGCCACCGCGACGCCGATGGTGCCAGCGTGGATGAGCTGGCTGGCCGCTTTCGCAGGTCGTTGGCCAACGTCTGCGATGCGGCCATGCCGAAGGTCGGCCGCCGCCCGCTAGGACGGCGGGCGGTGTACTGGTGGTCGCCCGAAATAGCGGAGCTTCGTGCGGCCAGCATGACCGCCCGCCGGGCGTATCAACGCTGTCGGAGGCGCAGCGCCAGGGATCCGGCTCTGGAGGCGGAGCTGCGGGATGCATACCGCACGGCAAAGCAGGCCCTGCAGCACGCCATCAGCCGAGGGAAGGACGCCGCCTGGAAGGAGCTGCTGGCGGGTCTAAACCGAGATCCATGGGGCCGTCCCTATCGCGCTGCGCGAAGCAAGCTTCGCGCGCAGGGCGCCCCTGTGACGGAAACGATGCCGCCGGATCTCCTCTGGCGGACGGTGTCGGAACTGTTTCCGCACCGTCCCGTACATGTTCCCCCGACGATGGCGACGCCGTCGCCGTCTTCTCGGACCGAGTTCGACCCGCCCTCCCCACCCGGCATCTCGGAGGGGGAGATGGACACGGCCCTCGAGCGTCTCAGGGCCAAGAAGACGGCGCCGGGGCCGGATGGTGTTCCGGGGCGAGTATTGTATATCGCCCTGGAACACCTGAGAGGAGAACTTCGGGGACTGTTCGACAAGTGTCTAGCTTCCGGGCAGTTCCCGAAGCCGTGGAAGACGGGCCGGTTGTGCCTGATACGTAAGGAGGGCCGACCTGTCGACTCTCCCTCTGCGTACAGGCCGATCGTGCTGCTGGACGAGACGGCCAAGCTCTTCGAGAAGATTCTCGCGGACCGTCTCGTCCGGCACCTCGACGAGTCGGGGCCGGGTCTGTCGAACGCTCAGTACGGGTTCAGGGCGGGCCGCTCCACCCTGGACGCTCTGAACGCCCTTAGGTCCCTCTCCGCGGAGGTGGTGGCCAGCGGAGACGTTCTCCTGGCCATCTCGCTGGACGTGTCGAACGCCTTCAACAGCATTCCTGTTGAGACGATTGTGGAGGCACTGAAGTATCAGGACGTGCCTCCATATCTCCAGAGTCTGCTGGAGGCGTACCTCCGCGAGAGAGAGGTCTTATGGGAGGGGGGCGACGGCCGACTGTATCGCCGTCGCGTCGAGTGCGGCGTTCCGCAGGGCTCCGTCCTCGGACCGACCCTGTGGAACGTCGGCTTCGACTGGTTGCTGCGGACGCCACTGCCGCCCGGGCTCAGCGTCATCTGCTACGCGGACGACACTCTGCTGACGGCCCGGGGCGGCAGCTTCGAAGAGGCGGCCGGTCTGGCGCGAACCGGCGCGTCGATAGCGATCGGCCGCATCGAGGCACTGGGCCTGAGGGTCTCCTTCTCGAAGACGGAGGCCCTCCTCTTCCACGGCCCACGAAGAGGCCCCCCCCGAGGTGCGCGTGTGGTCGTCCAGGGGGTGGAGATCGCCGTCAAGGCCCAGATGAAATATCTCGGCCTAACCCTGGACGGCCGGTGGAGCTTCGGTCCGCACTTTAGAGAGCTCGCTCCGAGGCTCGAGAAAGCCGCCGCCGCGCTGGGCAGACTTCTGCCCAACGTAGGCGGCCCGGACTCGCCATGCCGACGTCTATACGTCGGCATAGTTCGCAGCATGGCACTGTACGGTGCCCCCGTGTTCGCCGACGCTCTCGCGTCTCGCGACAACAAGGCCCTCCTGCGGAGACCCCAGAGGGCCATAGCGGTGAGAGCGATACGGGGATACCGTACGGTGTCGTGGACGGCGGCCACGCTTCTCGCGGGCGATCCGCCCTGGGAACTCCAGGCGGAGATGCTCGCGAGAGTGTACGCGGCAAAGTCGAGCCTCAGAGCTGGAGAAGGGCAGGTCCGTAGTACGGACCGAGCGATGGACATCAGGGCTCAAGCTCAGAGGGCCCTGATGATCAAGTGGGAGGAGAGCCTGGGGTCTCCGGCGGCGGGCACGGTGACGGTGGACGCGATACGTCCACATTTAAGTCGCTGGGTCCAAAGGCGGCACGGGGTGCTGACCTTCCGCCTGACGCAGGTGCTTACCGGGCATGGTTGCTTTGGTAAGTACCTGCACCAGATCGCGAGGAGGGAAGCCACCCCTGCCTGTCACGAGTGTGGTGCTCCGATTGACACGGCGCGCCACACGCTAGAAGAGTGCACCGCCTGGGACCCTCAGCGGAGGGCCCTCGTGGCGGTCATCGGCGGAGACCTCGCGCTGTCGAGCGTGGTCCGCTCCATGCTCGGCAGCGCGAGGTCCTGGTCGGCCGTGGCCTCCTTCTGCGAAGAAGTTATTTCGCTGAAGGAGGCTGCGGAGCGTGAGCGCGAAGCCGACGCTCACGCCGACGCGCTACGAAGGAGGCGACCGGCGGGACGGAGGAGGCGTCGCTACGCGCTCCTCCACCCTCCGCATCGTGCTTGACGCGGGGGCGCAGCCGGCGCCCCTCTCCTCCTCGCAAGTCGCGGGGGGGGAGGGGGGGCGCGTGGGGCGCCCTCGTGGCGGGCGCGGTGTGGGGGGGGAGGCGTCGCTGGGTTGCTCCCCCTCCCTCCGCATCGTGCTTGGCGTGGGGGCGCTCCGCGCGCCCCTCTCCTCCCCGCAAGTCGCGGGTGGGAGGGGGGCGCGCGGGGTGCTTCCGCGGCGGGTGTGGTGTGGGGGGGGGGGAGGCGTGGCGGCGCGATCCTCCGTCCTCTGCATCGGGCTCGGCGCGGGGGCGCTCCGCGTGCCCCTCTTCTCCCTGCGGCGATGAGGGAGCGCTCTCGGTGCCCGGGAGCGCTCTACAATCGGAGGCGACCTGCCCTGCACCCGCAGGCAGGCCCACCGTCCGGGGCGTCATGGCGAATACTTTAAGTGGTCCCGTGGCGCCCCACCAGGACGACGAGGGCACCGCTGGTTTTTACTGAGTAGTCCGGCATTGCACTCCCCGCCGGGAGTCTCAGACTTCCGTCGCCTTCGGGCGACGGGGGTGCGTAAATGCATTTTCCAGCGTAAAAAAAAAAAAAAAAAAGGTTAGGTTAGGTTAGGTTAGGTTAGGTTAGGTTAGGTTAGGTTAGGTTAGGTTCCCAGGCCTTTGGAGCCTAGGCCCCAGACTTAGGTCTGGGACCTAGGCTCCAAGGGGAGGAGTTCCTGGACTTCTACCTGGGCGCGTCCCCCGTTTGGCGGATAGGGGAGTGTCGCCGCAGCCGAATGACTGCAGGCGGTAGGGGTCTACGGACCCCCGCGGACCAACACCAGGCGAGGCGTCCGGGTCCCGCTCTGGTCTTGTACTGGAGTGGTCCTGTGATCGCACATTGCGCCACGAGGGAGCGCGGAGTTTGCGTGGAATGGCCTAGCCTTTCACGCGGCGCCGGAAGAGAGGGCGCGGAGTGGGATGTGGACCTCGGCGGTCCCCCCGGCACTAGAGGGCGGGGTGAGCGTTATTTATTTATTTATTTATTTATTTATTATTTTTATTTATTTATCATCGCTCGCCCCCCTTGGTGATTTGGTGAGTGTGGCGCTGCGAAGGCGCGGAGAAGCGGGGTGGGGATTTTCCCCCCTGCTCCCAGTGGACGGGCGACCTCGGCGGCGGTGACCCCGCCGTCGGGTAGAGTGGGCGGGTTTCCCGTCCGCTCTACGCCTCATAAGCTCGTAACCCCGTGCGAGGTGTCGTGGTCATGTCTCGCGGCTTCGTGCGGGACCGAGGGGTCTTGCCTTAACCGGCCGGATCTAGAGGAAGAAGACCTCTATAAAAATTACCCCGAATCCTAAGCGGCGACACAGCGCGAAGGGATGCGTGGCCGACGGGAGGTTCGGTCTAACTGTGTCATCCCCTAAACATGGATACGTGCATTAAAACATTATTAACCCAGGAGGGTACCGGCGCCTCAGGCAATGGAGAATCCCTTCGCGCTTCGGCGCGCAGCCCTGTCGAATCTGGGATGGGCAAATCACGTGTTTGTGTTTCGGAGCTTTCCGGTTCCGACGAGAGGCCCGAGAAGGGCGGAGTTGAGGTAGTGCCCGAGAAGGGCGGAGTGGACGTAGTGCCCGAGAAGGGCGGTGAAGACGTTGGGCCCGAGAAGGGCGGAGTTACTGGCGGGGTGAGACAGCCGCGAGTTGTCCTCACGCGTGTGGACAGCGTCGGTTCTCTCTCCTCGGTCGACGGGAGGTTTTGGGGGGCGGGATCAGATTCCGACGACAACATGTCGTTGGGATCTTCCCGCCGCCGAAAGCCTCAGTTTAGGAAAAGAATCCTGTCTCCGGGCTCCTCGGAGGAGGAAAATGAAAGGAAAAGGGCGACGCCTGGCAGAGGCCGAGGTCGACCGGCTACAACCGGCCAATACGTCGGACTGGCCGAAGCCAGACGTCGCCTTAACGACGAAAAGGAGCGGGAACGTCAAATCCAGGCGGAGAGCGAGTTGGCCGATATGGCGCGGGCGGTCCAATCCAGGACAAGCTCGCGTCAGTCGGACATGTCGCTCAGCGACGACGCCCAAAGGCAAGGAGATGCGCTTTCTCGAGCGGAAGGTTACCTTGAGCTTCTGCAAAAGGTGACCGGAAGCTCGAGAAACCTCAAGGGCACTTATATCAAGGCCCTTAAACAAGTGCGCAAAGGTATGAAGGAGGTGGTGGAGGAACTCGCCAATCGCAACGCGACTGACGAGGTCGTCCACCTCAGGGCGTTGGTTGCCGAACTCCGAAAGGAGAAGGAGGAATGGAGGGCGAAATTTAACGCCCTGGAAGAGAAAATGGAGAGATTCATGCTGTCGCAGACTGCGGCGCATAAATCTCTGCGTCCCGACGACTGGGACGAACGTGAACGCTCTCTCGCGTCCAAACTGAGCGACATGCTCAACGCCTCGATCGACGCCAAGATCGAGGCGTTGAGCGACCGGCTCTTACCGGCCAAAGCGCAGCGTGTCGCTCTGGCCCCAGCTTCCGAGCCGGCCGACCAGGCGGCGGTCACGACGTTGACCCCGCCAGCGAATCCGGCTCCGAAGAGGGGGAAGCCAAATGGACGGGAGAAAAAGAAAAAGAAGGGTAAGACCGCGAACGCGGTCGAGACTCCGGCGGCAGCGCCGAAACCTGCTGCGAAGCCGGCGCCCGTGACTCCTGCCGCGCGGGAGACCTGGTCTACCGTCCTCGGACGGAAGGCCGGGAAGCCAGGCAAGGCTGCGGCTGCGGCTGCTTCGAAAGAAGCGAAGCCGAAAAAGAAGTTGCGGGCGCCGTCTTCGGCGGCGGTTTCGATAACGCTGCAGCCGGAGGCGAAGGACAGAGGCGTCACGTACGCCTCTGTAATCAAGGAGGCCCGAAGCAAGATAGACCTCGATGGTCTGGGAATCCAAACGCTCAAGATCCGAACGGGCGCGACGGGTTCCCGGATCATCGAGGTCCCTGGAGCGGAGAAAGGCGAGAAGGCCGACCTTCTCGCCTCGAAATTGCGGGAAGTACTCTGTACGGAAGCCGTCAGAGTGCAGCGGCCTTCGAAGAGGGTCGAACTGCGGGTCATGGGGCTCGACGACTCCGTCACCGCCGAGGAGGTCACCCGAGCACTGGCCGCGGAGGGTGGGTGTCAGCCGGACGACGTGAAGGCTGGCTCCCTCGCCCCCAACGGCTCGCTATGGGTGAGCTGCCCGGTGGTCGCGGCGCGAAAAGTCGCCCGTAAAGGACGATTGCGCGTCGGCTGGACCACGGCGAGGGTCCGGCTGCTCGAACCGAGGCCGCTGAGGTGCTTCCGGTGCCAGGAGACGGGGCACGTCGGCGCGAAGTGCACTCGCGAAGTGGACCGCAGCGGCGCCTGCTACCGCTGTGGCGAGTCGGGCCACAGACTTCGCGAGTGCAAAGCCGAGCCGAAGTGCGCCATATGTGCGGCGGCCGACCGGCCCGCCAACCACAGAATTGGCGACAGGAGGTGCCCCGACTACAACAAGGGAAAGAAAAAGACCAACAAGAGTGGCAGGCGCAAAGACAGGCCCGTAAAGGCTGCCATCGTTGACGCGCCGGCTGCTAAGCCAGTGGAGGATTTAATGGACGCCGATAATTAATGGCGTCCATTAAGTTCTTGCAGGCCAATGTGAACCACTGTGCCAGAGCTCAAGATCTGCTGATCGAGAGCATGGCACAGTGGGGCATTAAGATCGCGATAGTGGCGGAGCCCTACGCGGTCCCCGATCGCGGCGATTGGCTGGGCGACCTGGACGGGTCGGTCGCGGTGATCGCTCCGGCCTCTGCGGGCTTCGTGGACGTCCGGAGGGGAAGCGGATACGCACTCGGTACGATGGACGGAGTGGCCGTCATCGGCGTGTACGCTCCCCCGAGCCGGAGTCTCGCCGACTTCGAGGCAATGCTCGCGGAGATCGGGGCGTCGATCGCTCGGCGGCCGCACCGTGCCGTTCTGGTCGCCGGCGACTTCAACGCCAGGTCGGTGACCTGGGGGGCTCCGGCGATTGACGCGAGGGGCGCGATCATGGAGGAATGGGCGGTGGCAACGGGCCTCACGTTGCTGAACCGGGGCACGAGGAACACCTGCGTGCGAAGGAGCGGTGGGTCCATTGTGGACGTGACTTTCGCGTCCCGAAACCTCCACAACCGCGTCCGGGGTTGGAGAGTCTTGACCGACGTCGAGACCCTCTCCGACCACCGGTACATTCGGTTCGACGTCTCCTCGTCGCGTTCGAACGCGTCCGACTCGAGCGTTCCGATCGGCACCGGCCCGCGCTGGGTGCTGAGTCGGATGGATGCGGAGATCGCCGTGGAGGCTGCGATAGTGGAGGAATGGATCCGCCGACCTTCGGAACCGGCCCTTTCCGTCGACGAGGAAGCAGAGGGCATCCGCGAATCGCTTGCGCGGATCTGCGACGCGGCGATGCCGAGGGCGAAGCCGTTCCCGCCGAGGCGGCACTTGTACTGGTGGCGTCCGGAGCTCCGCGACTTGCGCGAAGCCTGCGTGAGATCGCGCCGCCGATTCACCAACTACAGGCGGAGGCGAAGAAGGGACCAGGCCGCAGAGGACGTCCTGTACGACTCCTACCGGTCCGCCTGCAAAGCGCTGCAGGCGGGCATTGCACGCGCTAAGGAATCGTGCTGGGACGAGTGGCTGCGAACTCTGGACAGAGACCCGTGGGGCAGACCGTACCGGGCGGTGCGGAAGAAGCTCCGTCCGTGGGCACCCCCTCTGACCACGAGTTTGCAGCCGCAAATCTTGCAGCGCGTAGTCGAGTCCCTCTTCCCTCATAGGAACGAGTGGAGCCCACCGGCTATGGGTGTCGCGGAGCCGCGTCTCGCGGAGAGCGGGATCCCCCCTGTGACCGAGGCGGAGCTCGGTGCGGCCGTCGCGAGGCTCAAATCGAAGCGCACCGCCCCGGGCCCGGACGGCGTGCCGGGAAGGGTGCTGAGCCTCGCGACGGGTAGCATGGGTGGCAGAATTCGGGCCCTGTTCGACAGGTGCCTGGAGCAGGGCCGGTTTCCCCAGGTGTGGAAGACGGGCAGGCTCGTCCTGCTGAAGAAGGACGGACGGTCGGCCGAACAGCCTTCGGCCTATCGACCGATCGTGCTCCTCGACGAGATCAGTAAGGTGTTCGAGCGCGTCCTGGCGACTCGAATTCTCGAGTCGATGAACCCGGGACTGCACGAGGCACAGTATGGGTTTCGTCGGGGGCGGTCGACCGTCGCGGCCATTGCCCACCTCAGGGACCTCGCCGAGTCGGCGGTCTCCCGGGGTGGAGTGTTGTGGGCGGTCTCGCTGGACGTGACCAACGCGTTCAACTCTCTGCCCTGGGAGACGGTGAGGGTGGCGCTGGGATACCACGGTATCCCGCGCTACTTGCGTAGGCTCATCGGAGCTTACTTTGCGGGAAGGGCAGTAGAGTTCCCGATAGGCGGCGGCGGTCTGTCGAGGCGGTCCATGTCGTGCGGCGTTCCGCAGGGTTCGGTCCTCGGACCGCTCCTGTGGAACATCGGCTACGACTGGGTGCTCCGCGGTGCCACGTTGCCGGGAGTGTCGGTCATCTGCTACGCAGACGACACTCTCGTCACCGTTCGCGCCGGCGGGCACCGCGAAGCGGGCCGCCTCGCCACGGCCGGCGTCGCGCAAGTGGTGGCCAGAATTCGGGCTCTCGGGCTGGAGGTCGCCTTGCAGAAGACGGAGGTCCTGGCCTTTCACGGGCCGAGGGCCGCTCCTCCGCCCGGGACGTCGATAGTCGTCGGGGGTACTTCGATATCCGTCGGGTCGACGATGAAGTACCTGGGCATCGTTCTCGACGGTCGCTGGAAGTTCGACGAACACTTTCGGCGGCTGACCCCGAAGCTTCTGGCCGCCGCCGGAGCGCTCGGGAGTCTACTGCCCAACCTAGAAGGGCCCGCCGACAAATGCAGACGCCTCTTCGTGGGCGTCGTGCGTTCGATGGCGTTGTATGGCGCTCCGATCTGGGCGGGCGCTCTCTGCGCGCGGAACGTGTCGCTGATTCGCAGGCCGCACCGCGCTATCGCGCTGCGGGCTGCGAGGGCGTACCGCACGGTGTCCTACACCGCATCGTGTCTCCTCGCCGGCAGCCCCCCGTGGGAACTGGAGGCCGAAGCTCTCGCGTCGGTCTTCTGGCGCGTGACGGAAGCGCGCCTGAGGGAGGAACCGCCTCGTCCGCAAGAGGTCGTGCGATGGAGGAGAGAAGCTCGCGACGGCCTCTTCCGGAAGTGGTCGGAGAATCTCGAGGACCCGAACGTAATTACGAGTCGGGGGCTGGTGGCGGCGATTCGGCCCGTTCTGCGCGGCTGGGTCGATAGGCGACACGGTGCGATGTCGTTCCACTTGGCGCAGATGCTGACCGGGCACGGCTGCTTCGGTCGCTATCTGTGCCGAGCGCTGGGGCGGGAGCCGACGTCGGAATGTCACCATTGCGACGCCGGCGCCGAGGACACGGCGGAGCACACGCGCGCGGTCTGCCCGGCGTGGTGCGAAGAGCGCGCCGCCCTGTCGGCGGCCATCGGAGCGGATCTCTCGCTGCCGGCCGTGGTCTCGGCCATGGTCGGCAGCGAGGAGAACTGGAGCGCCGTCTCCTCCTTCTGCAGCGCCGTGATGCTGCGGAAGGAGGCGGCGGAGCGGGAGCGGGAACGGGATCCGAACTCGCTTCCGTCTCGTCGCGGTAGACGCGGTCGGCGGCGCAGGGCCTACCTGGCCAACCTGCAGCCGCCGCCCCCGTAGTTTGGATCAGCGGGCGATAGGTCGGGGGATCTATCGACCGCATCGCACGATCCCGAGGAGGACGGAGAGAGGCGATCTCTTATGTGTTCAAGGGATCCTCTCTCGGGTCGCTGTCGCTTTTGCGGCGACGACGACGGGCCCTAGTCTGGGCAGGCGCCGGCGGGATCGCGAAAGAGCTTTGTGTCCTCGCGATCTCGCCACAAGCGCATAGGCGGAACACACGTGTGGTTTTTGTTCAGTAAGAGTCTGACTCCCCTCCGAGCCCCCCCAACCGGAGGGTGTCCATGAAGGATTTTCCACACGTAAAAAAAAAAAAAAAAAAAAAAAAAAGGTTAGGTTAGGTTAGGTTAGGTTAGGTTAGGTTAGGTTAGGTTCCCAGGCCTTTGGAGCCCAGGCCCCAGACTTAGGTCTGGGACCTGGGCTCCAAGGGGAGGAGTTGCTGGACTTCTACTGGGCGCGTCCCCCGGGTGGCGGATAGGGGAAGCCGCCTGCGGTTTCACGACTGCGGGCGGTAGGGGTCTTCGGATCCCCGCGGACCAAAACCAGACGATGCGCTCCGGGTCCCGCTCTGGTCTAGTACTTGGGTGGTCCTGCGAGCGCGGGTGTGTTGGCGCGGAGGCGCGGCGGTGCGTGTGGCGCTGAGACGGCGCGGTGACGTGGGGGTCGGACTTTCCTTCCCCCACGCGGAGGACGGGGTGGGCGGGTTCGCTCGCCCGCCCTAAGGCGTGCGAGGGCGCTCTCTCGCGCCGAGGCTGCGGTCGGCTGGAGGGCCTAGACTGCGGCCACCCTGGCCTTTGTCGGCTTCGTCGGGCTGACATTGTCCGCCCCGGGCTAGGTGCCTGGTGTCCCACAACGCCGGGCTAGGCCTGGGGTGCCGGGGCGGCGTGGGATTGTACCCACCGGCGCAATGCGGGCGGGGGGTGTCCCCCTGCCCGCGGGGGGGGCCACGCGGGCGATGGGTCGGGGGATTCGTCGTCCGACTTGCACGGTCCCCCGAGGAGGGGAGGGCGCGCTTCGTGTTCGAGTGCGTCCTCCGAGGTGCTTTGCACCGCGGTGGGCCCGAAAGGGCAAGCGCCGGCGGGGTTGCGAAAGAGCTAACAGCGTCCTTGTGACCCCGCCACATTGGCGTACGGCAGAACACACGTGGCGGTTTTTATTCAGTAAGAGTCTGAATCCCCTCCGAGCCCCCCCTACCGGAGGGTGTCCATGACGGATTTTCCCCACGTTAAAAAAAAAAAAAAAAAAAAAAGGTTAGGTTAGGTTAGGTTAGGTTAGGTTAGGTTCCCAGGCCTTTGGGGCCTGGGTCTCGGACTTAGGTCTGGGACCTAGGCTCCAAGGGGAGGAGTTGCTGGACTTCTACTGGGCGCGTCCCCACGGTGGCGGATAGGGGAACGCCACTCGCACTGAGCGGGTGGTAGGGGTTTTCGGACCCCCGCGGACCAAAACCAGTAGGTGTGGGCGCACCTTTAGCGGCTTGTCAGCCGCGCGGCCTAGGGGAGTAAACCCCGATTAAAAATCTAAGCTGTGAAATAGCCCTATTAATCATGGAAACAAAGACTAAAACGAAACTACCCCAGGAGGGTACCTGCGCCTCCGGCAAAGGAGAATCCCTCCGTGCATCTTCGGATGCACGCTGCCCGTTCGATTCTGGGGAGGGCACCCTTTGTTACTGTGATTCGCCCCATATGGGCGTTGACGTTGTGCCCGGGAAGGGCGGTGATACGACCTCTGCAAGAAATACGGACTCCGATAACAGCCTTCGGAGTGGCGGCTCAAACGAGCCGTCACTCTCGAGGACTGGTCTCCCCTCGCGAGATCGCAAGGGGAGATTCCTCTCACGCCAAAAAGGCCCTTCTAAGGGCCAGGACAAAGGTGGAAACCGTTTTGCGGTTCTGGCTGCGGACGACAAAACGGACACCGATACAGACATGGTTTCGGGATCCCCTGACAGGCATATTGCTTTGACGGGACGGCGGAAGCGACCCTCATCCTCGACCTTCGCGTCTGGGCGTGACGGTTCGGACACGGAGGCCGAGGGCGCGGGCCTCGCTAAAATTAACACGGCGAGAAGGGGAAAGGCGAGAGGAACCACGGCGGGTCCTTCCCGCGAAAAGTTCCTCAAGCCAGCACCTGTCCGGCCGGAACCCGTAAACATACTCATCGACAACGAGCCCGACGTCGGCTCGTTGATCGTAGACGACGTTGTTGCGCTCAACGCGCAGGAACTCAGGGCGCGCGCGGGCGAGGGACTCGCCGTAATACTAGAGGTTGCCCGGAAATCCGGGAACCTCAAAGGCGAGTTCGTCGCAAAGCTGAAGAGGTCCGCGACGGACCTGAGCGAGGTGGTCGACGCCTTTGCCTCTAGGACCGAGGCCGATGAAGTGAGGCGGCTCCGAGCGGAGAACCGCCGCTTCAGGATCGAAATAGAGGCAATGAAAACGGAGCTGAAGGCGATGCGGCGCGGCTTCGCCGAGGCGAAGACGGAAGCGGCCGCTAACGCCGCCGCCGCCGCCGCCGCCGCTGCCAACGCCTCAGTCGCCGGTTCACCTGCGACACTTCCGGTGGCGGCCATGCTAGAGGAGTTCAAGCACTCCTTGACCTGCTCGCTGGGCGATATGATGAACGTCCGGCTGGCGCAGATCGAGGAGAGGCTGCCGCCGGCTCCGTCGGTCCGCCCCCAACTGGGAGCTGGTGGACCTCGACGCCCTGAGACGGCGGCCACTACGTCGGCGGCCCCCTCCACGGTTGCCCGGGAGGAAACCTGGGCAACAGTGGTTAAAAGAGGGAAGGGCAAGAGGAAGGGGAAAGGGAAGTCCTCCGCCCCTCCATCTACACCTGCAGTCGAAGGCCGGACTGCCGCCCCTGCGGTGAAGCCGACTGGCAAGCCAGCCGCGGCGTCGTCCGCGCGACCGGCCGCCAAGCCGACCGCCAAGCCGACCAACCAGCCCGGAAGGCCGGCAACAAAGGCGACGGTTAAGGCCAAATTCAAGGCCCCGAAGACTGCGGCAGTCGTCGTCCAGCTGCAGCCGGCGGCTGTAGAGAAGGGTCAAACTTACGACTCCATCTTCCGGTCGGCTGAAGACACCGTGAAATTGGAGGAACTGGGGATCGAGCGCATCCTCTTCCGTCATACGGCGACGGGAGCGAGGATGCTCGAGATCCCCGGTTCCGACAAAGAGGAGAAGGCCGACCGGCTCGCCAGCCGGCTCAGGGAGGCTCTCTCGGACGTGGCCACTGTCGTCAGGCCCGTTAAGACCGCGCAGGTGCGCATCTCGGGCCTGGATGACACGGCCACTCCCGAGAGGGTGGCGGCGGCGGTCGCGAAGGCGACATCGTCCGACGTCGGCTCGGTGAGGGTCGGGGCGATCCGCTCCGGCTTCGGCGGCATGGGCTCCACCGTCGTAACCTGCCCCGTCTCGGTTGCGAAAGCGCTGACCGAGGGGGGCAGGCTACTGATCGGCTGGAGCTCGGTGCGAGTGTCGGCCCTGGAGGCGCTCCCCATGCGCTGCTTTAAGTGCATGGGGTTGGGCCACACGCGCCCGAAGTGTCCGGCGTCTGTCGACAGGGGCGACCTCTGCTTTAAATGCGGGAACGCGGGGCACAAGGTCGCCTCCTGCCCGGAGAAGACACCGCGCTGCGTGGTGTGCGCCGAGGGAGGTAAACCCTCGGGGCACATCATGTGCGGCCGCAGGTGCAGGCCTGCGACCTCGAAAGGAAAGGGGGCCCTCGGAACCCGGGCCCCCCGAGAGACCGCAAGCCAGACAGCCGCAGACGGCGTTGCCCCCCCGGCCGCGGCGGGGGAGGTGGAGGTTGTGATGTCTGAGTAATCCATGGATCACATCGGACATCACAGCTTCCTCCAAGCCAATCTCAACCACTGCGCCAGGGCTCAGGACTTGTTGACCCAGTCCATGGCGCAGTGGATGATCGATGTGGCCGTCGTCTGCGAACCGTACTGGGTTCCCCCCCAACCGAACTGGTTGGGGGATCTCGACGGCACGGTGGCGGTCGCACTAGGCAGTTCCGCTACCCGCCCCCTCGCACTCGTGGAGCGCGGCTCGGGATACGTCGTGGTGACGTGGGGAGAGTATGCGGTCATCGGCCTCTACTTTTCCCCCAACCGCAGCCTGGCGGACTTCGAGGTCTTCCTCGACACCGTCAGAGCTGCGGTATGCCGACAATCGCCGAGAGCCGTGATAGTTCTCGGCGACTTCAACGCCAAGTCCCGAGCCTGGGGCAACCCGAACACGGATGCGAGGGGGCGGGCCGTCGAGGATTGGGCCCTCCTCTCTGGTCTGTCACTCCTGAACGTTGGAAACGTTCAGACGTGCGTGCGATTGCGCGGGGGTTCCGTGGTGGACCTCTCGTTCGCCAGCCCCGCAATCGCGCGGAGAGTGACAGACTGGAGAGTGGAGGAGGGGGTGGAGACTCTCTCGGACCACAACTATATCAGGTTCGGAGTCTCCACCCCGTCCTCGTCAGCAGATCGGTCGAGGGGCCCGAGCAGGCTACCCCGCTGGGCCCTAAGCAGGCTCGACGTCGAGGCGGCGCGCGAGGCCGCAATCGTCCAGCGGTGGGCGAGCCACCGCGACGCCGATGGTGCCAGCGTGGATGAGCTGGCTGGCCGCTTTCGTAGGTCGTTGGCCAACGTCTGCGATGCGGCCATGCCGAAGGTCGGCCGCCGCCCGCTAGGACGGCGGGCGGTGTACTGGTGGTCGCCCGAAATAGCGGAGCTCCGTGCGGCCAGCATGACCGCCCGCCGGGCGTATCAACGCTGTCGGAGGCGCAGCGCCAGGGATCCGGCTTTGGAGGCGGAGCTGCGGGATGCATACCGCACGGCAAAGCAGGCCCTGCAGCACGCCATCAGCCGAGGGAAGGACGCCGCCTGGAAGGAGCTGCTGGCGGGTCTAAACCGAGATCCATGGGGCCGTCCCTATCGCGCTGCGCGAAGCAAGCTTCGCGCGCAGGGCGCCCCCGTGACGGAAACGATGCCGCCGGATCTCCTCTGGCGGACGGTGTCGGAACTGTTTCCGCACCGTCCCGTACATGTTCCCCCGACGATGGCGACGCCGTCGTCGTCTTCTCGGACCGAGTTCGACCCGCCCTCCCCACCCGGCATCTCGGAGGGGGAGATGGATACGGCCCTCGAGCGTCTCAGGGCCAAGAAGACGGCGCCGGGGCCGGATGGTGTTCCGGGGCGAGTATTGTATATCGCCCTGGAACACCTGAGAGGAGAACTTCGGGGACTGTTCGACAAGTGTCTAGCTTCCGGGCAGTTCCCGAAGCCGTGGAAGACGGGCCGGTTGTGCCTGATACGTAAGGAGGGCCGACCTGTCGACTCTCCCTCCGCGTACAGGCCGATCGTGCTGCTGGACGAGACGGCCAAACTCTTCGAGAAGATTCTCGCGGACCGTCTCGTCCGGCACCTCGACGAGTCGGGGCCGGGTCTGTCGAACGCTCAGTACGGGTTCAGGGCGGGCCGCTCCACCCTGGACGCTCTGAACGCCCTTAGGTCCCTCTCCGCGGAGGTGGTGGCCAGCGGAGACGTTCTCCTGGCCATCTCGCTGGACGTGTCGAACGCCTTCAACAGCATTCCTGTTGAGACGATTGTGGAGGCACTGAAGTATCAGGACGTGCCTCCATATCTCCAGAGTCTGCTGGAGGCGTACCTCCGCGAGAGAGAGGTCCTATGGGAGGGGGGCGACGGCCGACTGTATCGCCGTCGCGTCGAGTGCGGCGTTCCGCAGGGCTCCGTCCTCGGACCGACCCTGTGGAACGTCGGCTTCGACTGGCTGCTGCGGACGCCACTGCCGCCCGGGCTCAGTGTCATCTGCTACGCGGACGACACTCTGCTGACGGCCCGGGGCGGCAGCTTCGAAGAGGCGGCCGGTCTGGCGCGAACCGGCGCGACGATAGCGGTCGGCCGCATCGAGGCACTGGGCCTGAGGGTCTCCTTGTCGAAGACGGAGGCCCTCCTCTTCCACGGCCCACGAAGAGGCCCCCCCCGAGGTGCGCGTGTGGTCGTACAGGGGGTGGAGATCGCCGTCAAGGCCCAGATGAAATATCTCGGCCTAACCCTGGACGGCCGGTGGAGCTTCGGTCCGCACTTTAGAGAGCTCGCTCCGAGGCTCGAGAAAGCCGCCGCCGCGCTGGGCAGACTTCTGCCCAACGTAGGCGGCCCGGACTCGCCATGCCGACGTCTATACGTCGGCATAGTTCGCAGCATGGCACTGTACGGTGCCCCCGTGTTCGCCGACGCTCTCGCGTCTCGCGACAACAAGGCTCTCCTGCGGAGACCCCAGAGGGCCATAGCGGTGAGAGCGATACGGGGATACCGTACGGTGTCGTGGACGGCGGCCACGCTCCTCGCGGGCGATCCGCCCTGGGAACTCCAGGCGGAGATGCTCGCGAGAGTGTACGCGGCAAAGTCGAGCCTCAGAGCTGGAGAAGGGCAGGTCCGTAGTACGGACCGAGCGATGGACATCAGGGCTCAAGCTAAGAGGGCCCTGATGATCAAGTGGGAGGAGAGCCTGGGGTCTCCGGCGGCGGGCACGGTGACGGTGGACGCGATACGTCCACACTTAAGTCGCTGGGTCCAAAGGCGGCACGGGGTGCTGACCTTCCGCCTGACGCAGGTGCTTACCGGGCATGGTTGCTTTGGTAAGTACCTGCACCAGATCGCGAGGAGGGAAGCCACCCCTGCCTGTCACGAGTGCGGTGCTCCGATTGACACGGCGCGCCACACGCTAGAAGAGTGCGCCGCCTGGGACCCTCAGCGGAGGGCCCTCGTGGCGGTCATCGGCGGAGACCTCGCGCTGTCGAGCGTGGTCCGCTCCATGCTCGGCAGCGCGAGGTCCTGGTCGGCCGTGGCCTCCTTCTGCGAAGAAGTTATTTCGCTGAAGGAGGCTGCGGAGCGTGAGCGCGAAGCCGACGCTCACGCCGACGCGCTACGAAGGAGGCGACCGGCGGGACGGAGGAGGCGTCGCTACGCGCTCCTCCACCCTCCGCATCGTGCTTGACGCGGGGGCGCAGCCGGCGCCCCTCTCCTCCTCGCAAGTCGCGGGGGGGAGGGGGGCGCGCGGGGCGCCTTCGTGGCGGGCGCGGTGTGGGGGGGGAGGCGTCGCTGGGTCGCTCCCCCTCCCTCCGCATCGTGCTTGGCGTGGGGGCGCTCCGCGCGCCCCTCTCCTTCCCGCAAGTCGCGGGTGGGAGGGGGGCGCGCGGGGTGCTTTCGCGGCGGGCGTGGTGCGGGGGGGGGAGGCGTGGCGGCGCGATCCTCCGTCCTCTGCATCGGGCTCGGCGCGGGGGCGCTCCGCGTGCCCCTCTTCCCCCTGCGGCGATGTGGGAGCGCTCTCGGTGCCCGGGAGCGCTCTACAATCGGAGGCGGCCTGCCCTGCACCCGCAGGCAGGCCCACCGTCCGGGGCGTCATGGCGAATACTTTTAGTGGTCCCGTGGCGCCCCACCAGGACGACGAGGGCACCGCTGGTTTTTACTGAGTAGTCCGGCATTGCACTCCCCGCCGGGAGTCTCAGACTTCCGTCGCCTTCGGGTGACGGGTGTGCGTAAATGCATTTTCCAGCGTAAAAAAAAAAAAAAAAAAAAAAAAAAAAAAAAAAAAAAAAGGTTAGGTTAGGTTAGGTTAGGTTAGGTTAGGTTAGGTTAGGTTAGGTTAGGTTAGGTTAGGTTCCCAGGGGTGCTTGTCGGTGACCTCCTCGTGGTGCACCCTGGGCAACGGGACGGGCAGCAGTATCACAATCGCGGCACTGCTGCCCGTCGCGGCTGACGACCGACGCGTGTGGGGATGCATTCCGGCGCTCTACATTAGAGTTGTCCCGTGAGCGCATCGGGTGGCACAGCGCTCGCGCACTGTGTCACCACGGGGGGGTGGATGGGTTCGGCGTGCGCTTACCCCGCCGTCGGACAGAGTGGGCAGGAGTCCTGTTCGCTCACCGTCCTATTATCGTAATCCCGTTTGTGGTGTCGTGGTCATGTCTCGCGGCCACGAACGGGACCGAGGGTCTTGCCTTAACCGGCCGGACCGCGAGGAAGAAAACCTCTATAAAAAATTACCCCGAATCCCAAGCGGCGACGCAGCGCGAGGGGATGCATGGCTGATGGGTAGTTCAGTCACTACTGCGATCCCCTGCTCTGCAGCCCCGCCGAGGCCAGAGTGGGGTTACGCGAGGCTTGCCCAGGTACAGGGGGTGTTACCTCGGGCTGACCACCTTTTCCCCCTTACTCGTGGGAACAGTTATGGAATTTGAAAACAAAAAACTTTTAAACGATGATGGTGTGGAGATTGACGAGAGGCCCGAGAAGGGCGGAGTAGAGGAGAGGCCCGAGAAGGGTGCAGTTGTCTCGGACGGAGAGTTGTCTGACGTCGGCATGAGGTCGCGGTCGCCTTGCGACTCTGACTCGTCTCGCGCTCGGCTCTGGAAGCGGAAGCGCGATAGGGAAGAAGACACGTCAGATGACACTGATGATAAGTCCACAGCAGGAAAGTGTCACACGGCGCGCAGGGGTCGTGGTCGACCGCCCACGACAGGGCAATATGTTGGCCTCGCCAAGGCCAAGGCCGACTACCTCAAGCAGTGCGAGAGGGAGCTCGAGCTTGAGGCCGAAAGCGAGACCATTGAGATCTCAAGGAGAGTGAGAGCTTCGCGCTCTAATATAAATCCGGAAGGTGGGACGATTTCGGAAGAATGCTCGATAACAGATCTGCATCGGAAGGCCCAGGAATACGTCGAGGCCATTCTCACCGTAACAAAGATCTCTAAGAACTTGAAGGGGACGAGCAAGAAAGCTCTGAATGAGTCCGCCGAGGGTATAGGCGAAGTACTCGGCGCCCTATACCACCGAACGACGAATGATGAGGTCAGGCAGCTGCGGGAGGCCAACGAGCGCCTAGAAGCGGAGAACGTACAGCTCCGCTCGGAGATCTCCGAGCTGCGACAGAGTGTAGCCGACATCAGGCGTGGGCTGGGCTCGACGTCCACTCCAGCCCCTCCCGCGAATGAAAACGGACTGATCGACCGCATCATGGCTGGGGTGGGCGCCATGCTCGACTCCCGCCTGGTGAAGCTGGAGGAGTCTGGCAGACTCCTGCCTGAAGCGCCTGAAGCGCGAAAAGGACCACCGGCGGCTTCGAAGAAGATCGCAACGTCGCCGCCGCAGACAGGGGTCACAACGCTGACTCCGCCAGCGAACCCGGCCCCAAAGTCTGCAAGTCAGTCTGCCAAGAAGACGAAAAAGAAGAAGAAGGCGGGTGCGGCTACCCAAGTCGCTGCGCCCAACGAGCCTCGCCCCCTACCACCTGCTCCGGCCGCTCTGACGGAGGGGTGGAATGTGGTGGCGAGGAAGGGAAGAAAGGCGGGGCCGCCCAAAAACCAGCCCCAGCCCCAGAACAAAGGTGTGCCGGCTAAAAAGCCAAAAACGCCGAAGCTGCGATTGCCGCGATCGGCGGCGGTGCAGCTGACGCTGCTGCCGGGCAGCACGAGGACCTACGCGGAGGTCCTCGGTGCCATAAAGGCTGACGGCCTTATAGCGAGCATGGGCGTCGAGACTCGCTATAGGGTCTCTCAGACCGGCGCGCGCAGGTTCGAGCTGCCTGGCACCGGCAACAAGGAGAAGGCCGAGGAGCTTGCCCGGCGCATCAAAGCGGTCGTCGGCAAGGACGTGGCGGTCACCCGGCCGGAGAAGTGCGCCGACCTGCGGGTGGCCGGGTTAGACGACTCGGTCACTCCCCAGGAGTTGGCCGGCGTGATCGCCAAGGCGGGAGGATGCGCCGAGGAATCCATTAAAGTGGGCGAAGTGCGGCAAAACTTCGCTGGCGTTGGGACGGCCTGGGTTCGCCTGCCGGTAGAGGCGGCGAAGAAAGTGGTCGACGGGCGCCGCCTACTCGTCGGATTCGTGTCGGCGAGTGTGTCCCTACTGAAGGCGAGACCTCAGCAATGTTATCGCTGCCACGAGGTTGGGCACGTGGCAGCGAAGTGCGACAAGGGGGTGGACCGCAGCGGCCAGTGCTACCGCTGCGGCAAGGAGGGGCACATTCGCCGGCAGTGTACTGCTGAAGCTTGCTGTCCCATATGCCAGGCGGAGAAAAAACCGGCTGGGCACAGTCTAGTTGCGTGCCCTCGCAATAAAGCGGGAAGGAGGAAGAAGGCGGCGCCCAAAAATAAAACCCGCGCGCCGCCTGCCAACAGAGCTGGGGAGGTGACAATGGACACCCAATTGTAATAATGGCGCTTAAGGTGCTCCAAGCCAACCTGAACCACTGTGCCAGGGCCCAGGACCTCCTCGTCCAGAGCCTGGTACAGTGGTCCGTGCGGGCGGCGGTGGTGGCCGAGCCGTACTCGGTCCCGCCGAGGGATAGTTGGATCGGCGATCGCGACGGCATGGTGGCCATCGTGACCCAGGTCGCCGCGGGCGCCCCGCCCCTTACGAACATTGTGAGGGGCTCGGGTTGCGTCGCGGCACTGCTGGGGGAGGTGGCCATCGTCGGGGCGTATTTTTCCCCGAACAAGTCGGTCGCCGAGTTCGAGGCGTTCCTCGACGGGACCGAGTCGATCATGCGTAGGTTTTATCCGGCGGAAGTGCTCGTGCTGGGCGACTTCAATGCGAAGTCACGTCTGTGGGGGTGTCCTGCCACAGATGCGCGGGGGGCGATTCTGGAGGAGTGGCTCGTTGCCACCGGCCTGACCGTCCTCAATCGCGGGACGGCCAACACGTGCGTGCGCAGGTCGGGCGGCTCGATCGTGGACGTGTCGTTTGCGAGCCCCGGCCTCGCGCGCCGCGTTCGGGACTGGCGAGTGCTGGACGACGTGGAGACTCTCTCGGATCATCGCTATATCCGCTTCGAGATCTCCGCTCGTCCGGCGGTGCCGCCAAGCTCCAGCCGCGCCTCGGCGGAGGAGGGTCCTCGGTGGCAGCTGAAGCGTCTCGACCGGGAGCGACTCGACGAAGCGGCGATAGTGGCGTCGTGTCAGCCGCGCGTCGACGGTCCACCGGACAGGGTGGCAGACTGGCTGGTGGCCAGAATGACCGACGCGTGCGACGCGGCCATGCCGCGGTCGAGGGGGCGCCCCGGGCGGGCTCAGGTGTACTGGTGGTCGGAGGCGATAGCGCAGCTGCGCAGGGAGTGCGTGGCCGTCCGACGCCAGTACACGCGCTGCAGGAGGCGCATCTTCAGGACGCCCCCCGCTTCGCAGGACAGGACACGGCACGAGGAGGAGGGCGAGCGGCTGTACGCCCTTTACACGGCAGCCAAAGCCAGCCTCCGTCGTGCCATCGGCGAGTCGCAGGCCGCGGCCAGGGAGGAAATGCTGGACGGACTGAACAGCGACCCGTGGGGGATGCCCTACAAGCGGGTACGCAACAAGGTCCGTCCCTGGGCTCCTCCACTCACGGAGACCCTGGACGCCGAAGTGGTCCGTGAGGTGGTCGCGGCCCTGTTCCCGACGGCGCCGGCCGAGCACGAGCCGCCGTCGATGGCACCGCGGGGAGAGGATCCAGACGTCGGAGAGGAGGCACCGGAGGTCGGCGAGTCCGAATTCGAGGAAGCAGTCGCGCGGCTGCGACGGAAGAACGTCGCTCCAGGCCCGGATGGGATTCCGGGGAGGGCGTGGGCGGTGGCGCTGAATCACCTGGCGCCGCGAGTTCGAGGGCTATTCTCTGCCTGTCTGGCTCAAGCCACAATTCCACAGCGGTGGAAGACAGGCAGGTTAGTCCTCCTCAGGAAGGAAGGCCGGCCGGCGGAGTCACCGTCGGCGTACCGCCCCATCGTCCTCCTCGACGAGCTCGCTAAACTGTTCGAGCGCGTCGTGGCCGCGCGTCTGGTGGCGCACCTCGGGCGTCGAGGACCCGACCTCTCGGACGTGCAGTTCGGCTTCCGCAGTGGCCGTTCTACCGTGGATGCCGTGCTGTGCGTCCGTGCCCAGGTGCAGGAAGCGGTGGCCCAGGGCGACGTCGTCGTGGCGGTGTCTATTGACATCGCCAACGCCTTTAACACGTTGCCCTGGGGTTGCATCAGGGAGGCGCTTCGCTATCACGGTGTGCCGACCTACTTGCGTCGCGTGGTCGGTGCCTACCTCTCCGACAGGTGGGTGGTCTTCCCCGGAAGGGATGGTCGGCTTGTGAGAAAGGAAGTCGTGTGCGGTGTCCCGCAGGGGTCGGTGCTTGGGCCACTCCTGTGGAACATCGGATACGACTGGGTGTTGCGTGGCTCGCTGCTGCGCGGCGTCAGCGTCGTCTGCTACGCCGACGACACGCTGGTGCTGGCCCGCCGACCGACGTATCGGGAGGCGGCAGTGCTGGCGACCGCTGGCGTCGCGCAGGTCGTGGCGCGAATCCGGCGCCTCGGCCTCGTCGTCGCGCTGGACAAGGCACAAGGAATAGTCTTCCACGGCCCGAGGAGGGCGCCTCCCCACGACGCCCATCTTATCGTGGGAGGCACTCGCATCGGCCTGTCGGGCACGATGACGTACCTGGGTCTCGTGCTCGACGGCCGGTGGAAGTTCCGGGCGCACTTCGCGCGGCTCGTCCCGCGCTTGCTGAAGGTGGGAGCCTCGCTCTCGTGGCTTTTGCCGAACATCGGCGGTCCCGGTGTGAGCTGCCGCCGGCTCTACACCGGCGTCGTGAGAGCGATGGCGATGTACGGTGCCCCCGTCTGGTCCGACGCCCTGGACCGCGAGAACATCGCCCTGCTGCGGCGCGCGCAGAGGGTGATGGCGATCAGGGTCGTACGCGGGTACCGTACGATCTCGGGCGACGCAGCGTGCGTGCTGGCTGGAGTCCTGCCCTGGGACCTGGACGCGGTCTCTCTGGCGTCGTCATACCGGCGGCGTCGGAGTCTGGCGTCCGGGACCCTCAGTCCGGCACCACGGCTTGCAGAACACCTGAGGCGAGAGCGGGATGCCGCGATCGCGGAGTGGGTTGTGAGGCTCGAGCGTCCGAGTGCGGGGCACCGGACGATCGATGCAGTTCGGCCGGTTCTTCGGCAGTGGTTGGACAGACGGCATGGCGTCCTAACCTTCCGCGCCACGCAGGTCCTCTCGGGGCACGGTTGCTTCGGGGGGTACCTGTGTCGGGTCGCCGGGAGGGAGCCCTCTCCTCGTTGCCACCACTGCCAGGATTGTGACGACGAGTCGGCGCAACACGTCTTGGAAGAGTGTTCGGCGTGGACGGAGGAGCGTGAAGAGCTCCGAAGCGTAGTTGGGCCGGACCTTTCGCTGCCGGCCGTGATTTCTGCCATGACCGGCAGCGAGAGGTGCTGGGACGCCGTCCTCGCGTACTGTGAGCGGGTGATGGCGCAGAAGGAGGCGGCGGAGCGGGTGAGGGAGGACACCACCGACCTCCCCCTCCGCCGCAAAAGGACCGGGCGTCGGAGGCTGGCGCACGATAACCGCCTCCCTCCCTAGACGCTAGGCAGACCAAAATCTGCCGGGTAGGCGCGCGCGGTGTCCCCCGCGCGCCACCTCCTCTACGAGGACAGGAAAGGGCCTGACGAGGCACGCCGCCGGGGTTTGCAGAAGAATTCGGACTCCTGCGACCCCGGCACGGGCGACGAAGGTGGACACCGTTGGTTTTTAGTGGGTAGTCTGGCATTGCACCTACCGCCGGGAGCCCCACACTCCCGCTGCCAAGCTTTCGGTGGCGGGGTCAGTGCGTAAATGCATTTTCCAACGTTAAAAAAAAAAAAAAAAAAAAAAAAAAAAAAAAAAGGTTAGGTTCCCAGGCCCCTCGGGCTGTGCTGGCTCCCTTGAGCTTTTGCTCGGTTGTCGGTGCAGTCCGGCGGACCCGTGGGGTAGTTGCGGGTTCGAGCTTGGCTCACTCGCTGGGGTGGCACTGCGATGCGGTGCGGGGAGAGGAGGACGGGTCGAGCGAGCGAACTCGATATAGCGACGAGTTCGCTCGCTCGCCCCGTGGCGCGCATGCGCGCGGGTAGGTGCACTCCGGGTACTGCTCTGCCCAGAGCGGACTTGTGAGTGCAGGCGCCGTGAGGGCGCGGAGACGTGGGGGTTGGTTTTACCTTCCCCTGCGCTGGGGACGAGGTGGGTGGGCTCGCTTGCCCGCCTCGGGGGGGGTGGTGCTCAGGCGCTTTCCCTTGCGCCGTCCCGGCCTGTGTTGACTCGCGTTGGCACTGTCCGGGCGGTGCGGGGCAGCCTGTGCGCCAGGCAGAGGGCGGTCGAGTTTTCGGCCAACTTCTGCCCGGGTTGGTGCGCGCGGTGCCACCGCGTGCCACCCACTAGGAACGGGATGGGCCCGCAAGGGCAACGCCGCCGGAGTTTGCAGAAGAATTTTCTTGATTCCTGCGACTTCGGCAATGGCGAGGGAGTGGCGCCGCTGGTTTTTACTGAGTAGTCTGGCTTGCCGGGAGTCTCAGACTTCCGTCGCCTTCGGGCGGCGGGGGTGCGTAAATGCATTTTCCAGCGTAAAAAAAAAAAAAAAAAAAAAAAAAAGGTTAGGTTAGGTTAGGTTCCCAGGCCCCAGACTTAGGTCTGGGAGGAGTTCCTGGTCTTCTACCTGGGCGCGTCCCCCGTTTGGCGGATAGGGGAGTGCCGCCTGCGTTGCCGCGATACGCAGGCGGTAGGGGTCTTCGGACCCCCGCGGACCAAAACCAGGGGGTAGGGCGCGAAAGCGCATCGGAGTGCCGGGGCGCTCTGGGAGGTGGACGGGGTGGGCGGGTTCGCTCGCTCGCCCTGAGGCGCTGAGGCGCGGGGTGCTGGCCGGGTTGTGCTGGCTCCCTGGAGCTTGCTCGGTTGCTGGTGCAACCCGGCGGACGTGTTGCGTGAGAGTCGGGCTGTGCTGACTCCCTGGAGCTTTGGCTCGGTTGTCGGTGCAGTTCGGCGGAGCCGTAGGGTGGTTGCCGGGTCGCGCTGGGCTCCCTGGAGCTTGCTCGGTTGTTCGGTGCGATCCTGGCATTGGAGGTGGGGCTTTTCGCCTAGCCGGGAGGGACAGGGCGGGTGGGTCCGGGCGGTCTGGCTCGCTCGTCCTGTGGCGCTGGGGCGCGGTATGCTGGCCGGGTTGTGCTGGCTCCCTTGAGCTTGCTCGGTTGCTGGTGTAATCCGGCGGACCAGTTGCGGGAGGGCCGGCTGTGCTGGCTCCCTTGAGCTTTTGCTCGGTTGTCGGTGCAGTCCGGCGGACCCGTGGGGTAGTTGCGGGTTCGAGCTTGGCTCACTCGCTGGGGTGGCACTGCGATGCGGTGCGGGGAGAGGAGGACGGGTCGAGCGAGCGAACTCGATGTAACGACGAATTCGCTCGCTCGCCCCGTGGCGCGCATGCGCGCGGGTAGGTGCACTCCGGGTACTGCTCTGCCCAGAGCGGACTTGTGAGTGCAGGCGCCGTGAGGGCGCGGAGACGTGGGGGTTGGTTTTACCTTCCCCTGCGCTGGGGACGAGGTGGGTGGGCTCGCTTGCCCGCCTCGGGGGGGGTGGTGCTTAGGCGCTTTCCCTTGCGCCGTCCCGGCCTGTGTTGACTCACGTTGGCACTGTCCGGGCGGTGCGGGGCAGCCTGAGCGCCAGGCAGAGGGCGGTCGGGTTTTCGGCCAACTTCTGCCCGGGTTGGTGCGCGCGGTGCCACCGCGTGCCACCCACTAGGAACGGGATGGGCCCGCAAGGGCAACGCCGCCGGAGTTTGCAGAAGAATTTTCTTGATTCCTGCGACTTCGGCAATGGCGAGGGAGTGGCGCCGCTGGTTTTTACTGAGTAGTCTGGCATGCCGGGAGTCTCAGACTTCCGTCGCCTTCGGGTGGCGGGGGTGCGTAAATGCATTTTCCAGCGTTAAAAAAAAAAAAAAAAAAAAAAAAAGGTTAGGTTAGGTTAGGTTCTGGATCACCGGAAACGTTGTCTTCCGCTCCAGGGGCGGGTCTCGGTCCTGGATTAACTCCGGGGCCGGGGTCGGGTCTCGGTCCCGGATCACCGGGGGCGGGTTTGTGGACTTATGGGGGTCTGCGGCTCGTCTTTCGGCCCGGGACGGGACGGGTCTCGGACTTGGATCACCGGGGGCGGGTCTTGCGGACTGACGGTCTTGCCGACTCGTTCCTCGCTCCGAGAAGGGGGCCCGGAAAGCCCGTCTTTCAGTTCGGAGGTCGTGCGCGGTGCGGGGTGGCACGTAGGTTGCCGTCGGTGAGGGTATGGCACTGCGACGCGGTGCGGGGAGTGGGGTGGGCGGGTTCGCTCGCCCGCCCTAAGACGTGCGGGGGCGCTCTCTCGCGCCGAGGCTGCGGTCGGCTAGAGGGCCTTGACTGCGGCCACCCTGGCCTTTGTCGGCTTCGTCGGGCTGACATTGTCCGCCCCGGGCTAGGTGCCTGGTGAGCCGAGTCGCCGGGCTAGGCCTGGGGCGCCGGGGCGGCGCGGGATTGTACCCACAGGCGCGATGCGGGCGGGGGGTGTCCCCCTGCCCGCGGGGGGGCCACGCGGGCGATGGGTCGGGGGATTCGTCGTCCGACTTGCACGGTCCCCCAAGGAGGGGAGGGCGCGCTTCGTGTTCGAGTGCGTCCTCCGAGGTGCTTTGCACCGTGGTGGGCCCGAAAGGGCAAGCGCCGGCGGGGTTGCGAATGAGCTGACAAGCGTCCTTGTGATCCCGCCACATAGGCGCACGGTAGAACACACGTGGCGGTTTTTTTTTTTTTTTTTTTTTTTTTTTTTTTTTTTTTTTTTTTTTTTTTTTTTTTTTTTTTTTTTTATTCAGTAAGAGTCTGAATCCCCTCCGAGCCCCCCCTACCGGAGGGTGTCCATGACGGATTTTCCCCACGTTAAAAAAAAAAAAAAAAGGTTAGGTTAGGTTAGGTTAGGTTAGGTTAGGTTAGGTTAGGTTAGGTTAGGTTAGGTTAGGTTAGGTTAGGTTAGGTTAGGTTAGGTTAGGTTAGGTTCCCAGGCCTTTGGAGCCCAGGCCCCAGACTTAGGTCTGGGACCTGGGCTCCAAGGGGAGGAGTTGCTGGACTTCTACTGGGCGCGTCCCCCGGGTGGCGGATAGGGGAGTGCCGCCTGCGGTTTCACGACTGCGGGCGGTAGGGGTCTTCGGATCCCCGCGGACCAAAACCAGACGATGCGCTCCGGGTCCCGCTCTGGTCTAGTGCTGGGGTGGTCCTGCGAGCGCGGGTGTGTTGGCGCGGAGGCGCGGCGGTGTGGGTGGCGCTGAGACGGCGCGGTGACGTGGGGGTCGGTCTTTCCTTCCCCCACGCGGAGGACGGGGTGGGCGGGTTCGCTCGCCCGCCCTAAGGCGTGCGAGGGCGCTCTCTCGCGCCGAGGCTGCGGTCGGCTGGAGGGCCTAGACTGCGGCCACCCTGGCCTTTGTCGGCTTCGTCGGGCTGACATTGTCCGCCCCGGGCTAGGTGCCTGGTGTCCCGTAACGCCGGGCTAGTCCTGGGGTGCCGGGGCGGCGCGGGATTGTACCCACCGGCGCAATGCGGGCGGGGGGTGTCCCCCTGCCCGCAGGGGGGGCCACGCGGGCGATGGGTCGGGGGATTCGTCGTCTGTCTTGCACGGTCCCCCCGAGGAGGGGAGGGCGCGCTTCGTGTTCGAGTGCGTCCTCCGAGGTGCTTTGCACCGCGGTGGGCCCGAAAGGGCAAGCGCCGGCGGGGTTGCGAAAGAGCTAACAGCGTCCTTGTGACCCCGCCACATTGGCGTACGGCAGAACACACGTGGCGGTTTTTATTCAGTAAGAGTCTGAATCCCCTCCGAGCCCCCCCTACCGGAGGGTGTCCATGACGGATTTTCCCCACGTAAAAAAAAAAAAAAAAAAAAAAAGGTTAGGTTAGGTTAGGTTAGGTTAGGTTAGGTTAGGTTAGGTTAGGTTAGGTTAGGTTAGGTTAGGTTAGGTTAGGTTAGGTTAGGTTAGGTTAGGTTAGGTTAGGTTAGGTTAGGTTAGGTTAGGTTAGGTTAGGTTAGGTTAGGTTAGGTTTTTTTAATTAAAATAAGTTGAGACGCTATGAGAGTTTAATTGTAGAGAAAAGATGGTTTGATGAGTATTACAAGATAAAATGAGAAGTGTTTGGGTACGCTCCGGCAAACGTAAAGAAGAAATTTAAGGGTTAAATATTTTTGAGACATTGAGAGTAAAAGTATATACAATAAAAAGTTAGGGTAGTCCCGGCTGGAGTCTTTTTATGAATCGGTGACTTTCTGGTGGGTGGGGTGGCCTGCGATTTGATACAGTTGGTCCCACCCATTCAGAACAGCCAACCAAAATGAAAGATGAAATGATGTTGATGGATAATGGGGGTGAAGAACTAAGATAAGGGAGGGGCTGGTTATGACATCGTCCCAGCAGCCACCCTTCTCGCCGATTTGATGGGGGTGAAATGATATCTTAAACTAGTACATATAAAATTTTGTAAGTAAAAGGAATATAATTGTAAGACTTAAAATAGTATTAACAGTAGTATCGTACATTGGTATTTTTATGTTTTTTTTTTTTTTTTTTTTTTTTTTTTTTTATACTTATCCTAGGGTACACGGTAAAATAAGAAGTAAAAAAAGTGACAATAACATAGATAAAATTTAACAGTAGTAATTAGAGACTTATGAACTAGCGTTATACTCCTTGAGCACCCTCAGGATCGAGTCCGACAAGCGAAAGTAGGAGCGGATACCGGCTCTGTGGGGTAGAAGCCCTACTAAGTTGTAGGGGTCCACTCCAAGGTATCCGCAGGTTTCTTCATGTTTATGCCTGAAGGCCGAAAACTCAGGGCAGCTCCTCAGGAGATGGTCCAGGTTCTGAGGAGTGGCTCCGTCGCAGGGACAGACCTCGTCCTCGGCGAGTTTAAATTTGTGTAAATATGATTTATTGAAGGCGTGTCCGGTGAGTGTCTGAGTGAGTGTGAATGTGATGTGTGTGGATTTGAGTAGTGTGTGTATGTGGTCTATTGTAGGGAGGAGGTCGCGGGTGTGTTGGCCCTGTTGTGCCTTCTCGTACCTCTCGCGCCATTCGGTGAGACTACGCTCTCTGGCCATAAGCTTAACAAAGCTTATGGGGAAGAGATCGTAGTCGAAGGCTCTGTGCATGGTAGCGGCGAGTTTTGCTTCGGTGTCTGCACGTTCGTTCCCGGTTATACCTGCATGGGCTTTGACCCAAGCAAAGTCGATACAGCCGGTGGGTGAGTGATCGTGTAGTGTGGCGTGAAGGTGTGCAACCAAGGGGTGTGTATTGCTACGATTCTGGGAGGCTTGGATGGCCGCTCTGGAGTCCGACAAGATGAGTGTGTGTGTGTGTCTGTGCTTGGAGGCCCATCGAGAGGCCTGGAGGATAGCGAAGAGTTCAGCCTGAAAGACTGAACAACTTCGATGAAGTATGAACTTCTTGACGGCCGGCGGACCCGCTCCGTTGTAACATACGAAGGCGGCACCGACCGAGCCGTCATCGAGTTTGCTGCCGTCTGTGAAGATGGTTGGGATGGGATTGGGGAGGGAAGAGAGGTGAGAGGACAGTTCAGCCTCAGAGTGGAAGTAGTGAGGGTTGAATGTTATTCTTCGGGCGGGATGAAGGAGGTGATGGGGGGGTATGTGCTTTTCTAGGGTGATGTCGTCGGGAAGGAAATCGCAATTCCCCGTGAGTCGAGCGAGTTCGATTTGATTTACCTCGAGGATCTTAATATCGATCGGGGTGAATTGCGCCAGAGCGAGTGCAGCATTGGTCGACACCGTTCTGAAGCCTTTAATGGCTCTGAGGGCGAAGCGCCGCTGCATGCTCAGGAGCAGTCTGGATATGTACTTTCTCCCGACGACATGGCCCCAGATGCCGGCGGCGTAAGTGACTATTGGTTGGATGACCTGGAGGTAAATTGTGCGGATGTTCTCGGGATGGGCTCCCCAAGTGGGTTTACAGTATAGTGTGAGTTTGTGGAAGAGTGCAGTGGCTTTGTTGATGACGTGGGTGACGTGTTTGTTGAAGCGTAATTTGTTATCCAGGATGACACCAAGGAGCTTGATGTCGTCCTGGAAGTGTAGTGAATGAGAGTTCATGCGTATGTCTGTATTTTTGGCCTTATCGCTGAAGGCGATGGCCTGTGTCTTCTGTGGGCTAAACGTGAGCTTGACCCCCCGTCCCCAGCTCACGATAGCGTGTAGTGCCTGGTTAGTAGTGTCCTGCAGGCTAAGTGGATCCTTGGCGGCCACAATGAGTAGAACGTCGTCCGCGAAGGCCTGTATTCGACACCCGGAGGGTAATTCGAGTTCCAGGAGTTCGTCCAAGATGACGTTCCACAGAATGGGGCCGCAAGTCGAGCCCTGGATGCAGCCCTTGGTCATGGGTTTAGACACGCGGGCACCAGCGTAATCGAGGGTGACTGTACGGTCGGTCGTGTAGTCCAGTACCAGTCCGTAAATGTTGGAAGGACAGCCTATGAGTCGAAGTCGGTTGAGGAGGGATGGCCACCAGGCGTTGTCGAACGCGGCCTTGATGTCCAGGGAGATGGCGAGGGTGAGCAGTCCGTCAGATTTGGTCTTGGTAATGTAGTCGATGGCCGCTTTGAGGGCGGCCGTAGTACTAGTCAGTGGCCTGAATCCGTACTGCCTCTCGCTCAATTTGTCCGTTGTCATGGCGGCGAAGGTGATCCGCTGGACAAAGAGCTTCTCGAGGACTTTTCCGAAAACAGGCAAGAGTCCGATCGGTCTGTAAGAGTTCAAGTCAGTGTAGTCAGTTTTGGAGGGTTTAGGTATGATCTTAACGAAGGCTTCCTTCCACTGTTTGGGGAAGTACTGGTTAGGTTAGGTTAGGTTAGGTTAGGTTAGGTTAGGTTAGGTTAGGTTAGGTTAGGTTAGGTTAGGTTAGGTTAGGTTAGGTTAGGTTAGGTTAGGTTAGGTTAGGTTAGGTTAGGTTAGGTTAGGTTAGGTTAGGTTAGGTTAGGTTAGGTTAGCTCAGAGGGCCCTGATGATCAAGTGGGAGGAGAGCCTGGGGTCTCCGGCGGCGGGCACGGTGACGGTGGACGCGATACGTCCACATTTAAGTCGCTGGGTCCAAAGGCGGCACGGGGTGCTGACCTTCCGCCTGACGCAGGTGCTTACCGGGCATGGTTGCTTTGGTAAGTACCTGCACCAAATCGCGAGGAGGGAAGCCACCCCTGCCTGTCACGAGTGTGGTGCTCCGATTGACACGGCGCGCCACACGCTAGAAGAGTGCGCCGCCTGGGACCCTCAGCGGAGGGCCCTCGTGGCGGTCATCGGCGGAGACCTCGCGCTGTCGAGCGTGGTCCGCTCCATGCTCGGCAGCGCGAGGTCCTGGTCGGCCGTGGCCTCCTTCTGCGAAGAAGTTATTTCGCTGAAGGAGGCTGCGGAGCGTGAGCGCGAAGCCGACGCTCACGCCGACGTGCTACGAAGGAGGCGACCGGCGGGACGGAGGAGGCGTCGCTACGCGCTCCTCCACCCTCCGCATCGTGCTTGACGCGGGGGCGCAGCCGGCGCCCCTCTCCTCCTCGCAAGTCGCGGGGGGGAGGGGGGCGCGTGGGGCGCCCTCGTGGCGGGCGCGGTGTGGGGGGGGAGGCGTCGCTGGGTCGCTCCCCCTCCCTCCGCATCGTGCTTGGCGCGGGGGTGCTCCGCGCGCCCCTCTCCTTCCCGCAAGTCGCGGGTGGGAGGGGGGCGCGCGGGGTGCTTCTGCGGCGGGTGTGGTGCGGAGGGGGGGAGGCGTGGCGGCGCGATCCTCCGTCCTCTGCATCGGGCTCGGCGCGGGGGCGCTCCGCGTGCCCCTCTTCTCCCTGCGGCGACGAGGGAGCGCTCTCGGTGCCCGGGAGCGCTCTACAACCGGAGGCGGCCTGTCCTGCACCCGCAGGCAGGCCCACCGTCCGGGGCGTCATGGCGAATACTTTTAGTGGTCCCGTGGCGCCCCACCAGGACGACGAGGGCACCGCTGGTTTTTACTGAGTAGTCCGGCATTGCACTTCCCGCCGGGAGTCTCAGACTTCCGTCGCCTTCGGGCGACGGGGGTGCGTAAATGCATTTTCCAGCGTAAAAAAAAAAAAAAAAAAAAAAAAAAAAAAAAAGGTTAGGTTAGGTTAGGTTAGGTTAGGTTAGGTTAGGTTAGGTTAGGTTAGGTTAGGTTAGGTTAGGTTAGGTTAGGTTAGGTTAGGTTAGGTTAGGTTCGTGGCGGATAGGGGAGTGCCGCCTGCGTTGCCGCGATACGCAGGCGGTAGGGGTCTTCGGACCCCCGCGGACCAAAACCAGGGGGTAGGGCGCGAAAGCGCATCGGAGTGCCGGGGCGCTCCGGGAGGTGGACGGGGTGGGCGGGTTCGCTCGCTCGCCCTGAGGCGCTGAGGCGCGGGGTGCTGGCCGGGTTGTGCTGGCTCCCTGGAGCTTGCTCGGTTGCTGGTGCAACCCGGCGGACGTGTTGCGTGAGAGCCGGGCTGTGCTGACTCCCTGGAGCTTTGGCTCGGTTGTCGGTGCAGTTCGGCGGAGCCGTAGGGTGGTTGCCGGGTCGCGCTGGGCTCCCTGGAGCTTGCTCGGTTGTTCGGTGCGATCCTGGCATTGGAGGTGGGGCTTTTCGCCTAGCCGGGAGGGACAGGGCGGGTGGGTCCGGGCGGTCTGGCTCGCTCGTCCTGTGGCGCTGGGGCGCGGTATGCTGGCCGGGTTGTGCTGGCTCCCTTGAGCTTGCTCGGTTGCTGGTGCAATCCGGCGGACCAGTTGCGGGAGGGCCGGCTGTGCTGGCACCCTTGAGCTTTTGCTCGGTTGTCGGTGCAGTCCGGCGGACCCGTGGGGTAGTTGCGGGTTCGAGCTTGGCTCACTCGCTGGGGTGGCACTGCGATGCGGTGCGGGGAGAGGAGGACGGGTCGAGCGAGCGAACTCGATATAGCGACGAGTTCGCTCGCTCGCCCCGTGGCGCGCATGCGCGCGGGTAGGTGCACTCCGGGTACTGCTCTGCCCAGAGCGGACTTGTGAGTGCAGGCGCCGTGAGGGCGCGGAGACGTGGGGGTTGGTTTTACCTTCCCCTGCGCTGGGGACGAGGTGGGTGGGCTCGCTTGCCCGCCTCGGGGGGGGTGGTGCTCAGGCGCTTTCCCTTGCGCCGTCCCGGCCTGTGTTGACTCGCGTTGGCACTGTCCGGGCGGTGCGGGGCAGCCTGAGCGCCAGGCAGAGGGCGGTCGAGTTTTCGGCCAACTTCTGCCCGGGTTGGTGCGCGCGGTGCCACCGCGTGCCACCCACTAGGAACGGGATGGGCCCGCAAGGGCAACGCCGCCGGAGTTTGCAGAAGAATTTTCTTGATTCCTGCGACTTCGGCAATGGCGAGGGAGTGGCGCCGCTGGTTTTTACTGAGTAGTCTGGCTTGCCGGGAGTCTCAGACTTCCGTCGCCTTCGGGCGGCGGGGGTGCGTAAATGCATTTTCCAGCGTAAAAAAAAAAAAAAAAAAAAAAAAAAAAAAAAAGGTTAGGTTAGGTTAGGTTAGGTTAGGTTAGGTTACCCACCCAGGCCCCAGACCTAGGTCTGGGAGGAGTTCCTGGTCTTCTACCTGGGCGCGTCCCCCGGGTGGCGGATAGGGGAGTGCCGCCTGCGTTACTAGCGAGACGCAGGCGGTAGGGGTCCTCGGACCCCCGCGGACCAAAACCAGGGAGGAGGGCGCGAAAGCGCATTGAAGTGCCGGGGCCTTTGGGTCGCGCTTCGGGAGGCGCGAAAGCGCATAGGGGTGTCGAGGCCGTGTGGCGCGCTCCTAAGGAAGGGAAGGTCCTCTGGGCTGGTCCTGGATCACCGGAAGCGTTGTCTTTCGCTCCAGGGGCGGGTCTCGGTCCTGGATTAACTCCGGGGCCGGGGTCGGGTCTCGGTTCCGGATCACCGGGGGCGGGTTTGCGGACTTATGGGGGTCTGCGACTCGTCTTTCGGCCCGGGACGGGACGGGTCTCGGACTCGGATCACCGGGGGCGGGTCTTGCGGACTGACGGTCTTGCCGACTCGTTCCTCGCTCCGAGAATGGGGCTCCGTAAGCCCGTCTTTCGGTTCAGAGGTCGTGCGCGGTGCGGGATGGCACGTAGGTTGCCGTCGGTTAGGGTTTGGCGCTGCGACGCGGCGCGGGGAGGACGTGCGTAGGCGCGTTTGGAGTGCCGGGGCCTTTGGGTCGCGCTCCGGGAGGCGCGGAAGCGCATAGGGGTGTCGAGGCCGTTGGGCGCGCTCCTAAGGAAGGGAAGGTCCTCTGGGCTGGTCCTGGATCACCGGAAACGTTGTCTTCCGCTCCAGGGGCGGGTCTCGGTCCTGGATTAACTCCGGGGCCAGGGTCGGGTCTCGGTTCCGGATCACCGGAGGCGGGTTTGCGGACTTATGGGGGTCTGCGGCTCGTCTTTCGGCCCGGGACGGGACGGGTCTCGGACTTGGATCACCGGGGGCGGGTCTTGCGGACTGACGGTCTTGCCGACTCATTCCTCGCTCCGAGAAGGGGGCCCGGAAAGCCCGTCTTTCGGTTCGGAGGTCGTGCGCGGTGCGGGGTGGCACGTAGGTTGCCGTCGGTGAGGGTATGGCACTGCGACGCGGTGCGGGGAGTGGGGTGGGCGGGTTCGCTCGCCCGCCCTAAGGCGTGCGGGGGCGCTCTCTCGCGCCGAGGCTGCGGTCGGCTGGAGGGCCTTGACTGCGGCCACCCTGGCCTTTGTCGGCTTCGTCGGGCTGACATTGTCCGCCCTGGGCTAGGTGCCTGGTGTAGCCGAGACGCCGGGCTAGGCCTGGGGCGCCGGGGCGGCGCGGGATTGTACCCACAGGCGCGGTGCGGGCGGGGGGTGTCCCCCTGCCCGCGGGGGGGGCCACGCGGGCGATGGGTCGGGGGATTCGTCGTCCGACTTGCACGGTCCCCACGAGGAGGGGAGGGCGCGCTTCGTGTTCGAGTGCGTCCTCCGAGGTGCTTTGCACCGCGGTGGGCCCGAAAGGGCAAGCGCCGGCGGGGTTGCGAATGAGCTGACAAGCGTCCTTGTGATCCCGCCACATAGGCGCACGGTAGAACACACGTGGCGGTTTTTATTCAGTAAGAGTCTGAATCCCCTCCGAGCCCCACCTACCGGAGGGTGTCCATGACGGATTTTCCCCACGTTAAAAAAAAAAAAAAAAAAAAGGTTAGGTTACCCAGGCCTTTGGAGCCCAGGCCCCAGACTTAGGTCTGGGACCTGGGCTCCAAGGGGAGGAGTTGCTGGACTTCTACTGGGCGCGTCCCCCGGGTGGCGGATAGGGGAAGCCGCCTGCGGTTTCACGACTGCGGGCGGTCGGGGTCCTCGGACCCCCGTGGACCAAAACCAGACGATGCGCTCCGGGTACCACTCTGGTTATCAGAGTGGACCTGTGAGCGCAGGTGTGTTGGCACGGAGGTGCGGCTGTGTGTGTGGCGCTGAGATGGCGCGGAGACGTGGGGGCGGGTTTTTCCTTCCCCCACACGGTGGACGGGGTGGGCGGGTTAGCCGTGGGCTCGCCCACCCTGTAGCGCTAAGGCGCGGTGTGCGGTGTGCTGGCTGGGTTGTACTGGCTCCCTGGAGCTTGCTCGGTTGCTGGTGCAATCCGGCAGACCAGTTGCGTGAGGGCCGGGCTGTGCTGGCTCCCTGGAGCTTTTATCTCGGTTATCAGTGCAGTCCGGCGGACCCGTGGGGTAGTTGCGGGGTCGCGCTGGGCTCCCTGGAGCTTGCTCGGTTGCTCGGTGCGATCCGGCGTTGGAGGTGAGGCTTTCGCCTAGCCGGGAGGGGCAGGACGGGTGGGTCCGGGGGGCCTGGCTCGCCCGTCCTGTAGCGCAGGGGCGCGGTGTGCTGGCCGGGTTGTGCTGGCTCCCTGGAGCTTTGCTCGGTTGCTGGTGCAATCCGGCAGACCGGATGCGTGAGGGCCGGGCTGTGCTGGCTCCCTGGAGCTTTGACTCGGTTGTCGGTGCAGTTCGGCGGACCCGTGGGGTAGTTGCCGGGTCGCGCTGGGCTCCCTGGAGCTTGCTCGGTTGTTCGGTGCGAACCGGCGTTGGAGGACGGGCGGTCCTGCCCCCCAACGCTACTTGCCGGCGTTGGAGGTCAGGACTGCCTGGCTTGGAGAGGGGACGCTCCTGGACATGTGTCCCCATTCTGCAGACGGTAGACTGGTCTGGTTGAGCGTCCCCTGCGTGGGGTGGCCGGCTGGAGGGACAGCAAGACCTTCGGCTGGCTTGAGACCGCACGCGCGAGACGTGGGAGCGCTCTCGGTGCCCGAGAGTGCTCCACAACAGGAGGCGGCCTGTCCTGCACCCGCAGGCAGGCCCACCGTCCGGGGCGTCGTGGCGAATACTCTTAAGTGGTCCCGTGGCGCCCCACCAGGACGACGAGGGCACCGCTGGTTTTTACTGAGTAGTCTGGCATGCCGGGAGTCTCAGACTTCCGTCGCCTTCGGGTGGCGGGGGTGCGTAAATGCATTTTCCAGCGTAAAAAAAAAAAAAAAAAAAAAAAAAAAAAAAAAAAAAAAAAAAAAAAAAAAAGGTTAGGTTAGGTTAGGTTAGGTTGGGGTGCTTGTCGGTGACCTCCTCGTGGTGTACCCTGGGCAACGGGACGGGCAGCAGTATCACAATCGCGGCACTGCTGCCCGTCGCGGCTGACGACCGACGCGTGTGGGGATGCATTCCGGCGCTCTACATTAGAGTTGTCCCGTGAGCGCATCAGGTGGCACAGCGCTCGCGCACTGTGTCACCACGGGGGGTGGATGGGTTCGGCGTGCGCTTACCCCGCCGTCGGACAGAGTGGGCAGGAGTCCTGTTCGCTCACCGTCCTATATCGTAATCCCGTTTGTGGTGTCGTGGTCATGTCTCGCGGCCACGAACGGGACCGAGGGTCTTGCCTTAACCGGCCGGACCGCGAGGAAGAAAACCTCTATAAAAAATTACCCCGAATCCCAAGCGGCGACGCAGCGCGAGGGGATGCATGGCTGATGGGTAGTTCAGTCTCTACTGCGTTCCCCTGCTCTGCAGCCCCGCCGAGGCCAGAGTGGGGTTACGTGAGGCTTGCCCAGGTACAGGGGGTGTTACCTCGGGCTGACCACCCTTTCCCCCATACTCGTGGGAACAGTTATGGAATTAAATAAAACTTCAACAAACAAATCTTTTGACGTTAGTGGAGGAGATGACGAGAGGCCCGAGAAGGGCGGAGTAGAGGAGAGGCCCGAGACGGGCGTCGTTACGGTAGTCGACGAAGGCTCCGACGCGGACATGCGGTCCAGGTCGTCTCACGACTCGGACTCGTCACGCAAAGGCCGCCTTTGGAAGCGCAAGCGTCGTAGTGACAATGACTGCGCATCGGATGAAAGTGACTGTGTGTCGGGCAAGGTGCACACAGCGCGAAGAGGTCGTGGTAGACCGCCCACGACCGGGAAGTACGTCGGTCTCGCCAAAGCCAAGGCCGAATACATTAAACAGTGTGAGCGAGAGCTCGAGCTCGAAGCGGAGAGCGAGGCGGTCGAAATTGTGCGCCAATTAAGGGCGACGCGATCCGCGACGAGCTCAGGAGGAACGTGCCCGGCAGAAGAATGCTCGACACTGGACCTGCACAGGAGGGCTCAGGAGTGTGTCGAGGTGATTCTCAAACTCACGAAGGGCTCAAAAAATCTAAAGGGCACGTTCAAAAAGGCCTATAACGAGTCGGCTGAGGCCATTGGCGAAGTGTTAGGAGCCCTTTACTCCCGGACGACGACAAATGAGATGCGTCTGCTGCAGGAGGCGAATGATCGGCTTCAAGCCGAAAACGCCCAGCTACGCTCGGAGATTGCGGAGCTGAGGCAGGGCGTGGCCGACTTGAGGCGCGACTTGTGCGCGACGCCTGCACCAGTCCCCTCTTGCTCCAGAAAAGAGATCGACGACGACTCATTCGTGTCTAAAATTATGGACGGGGTCGGGAAAATGCTCGACGCCCGATTCCGAAACTTGGAAGCGTCCGGCAGGCTCCTGCCCGAAGCGCGGGTGCGAGCAGCCGAGGCACCGGCTTCTCAGCCGACGGAGACCAGTGTTACTACGCTGGCCCCGCCGGCGAACCCGGCTCCGAGACCTGCCAAGGCAGGCCAAAAAAAGAAGAAAAAGAAGAAGAAGGCGGGTGCGGCTACCCAAGTCGTTGCGCCCAACGAGCCTCGCCCCCTACCACCTGCTCCGGCCACTCTGACGGAGGGGTGGAATGTGGTGGCGAGGAAGGGAAGAAAGGCGGGGCCGCCCAAAAACCAGCCCCAGCCCCAGAACAAAGGTGTGCCGGCTAAAAAGCCAAAAACGCCGAAGCTGCGATTGCCGCGATCGGCGGCGGTGCAGCTGACGCTGCTGCCGGGCAGCACGAGGACCTACGCGGAGGTCCTCGGTGCCATAAAGGCTGACGGCCTTATAGCGAGCATGGGCGTCGAGACTCGCTATAGGGTCTCTCAGACCGGCGCGCGCAGGTTCGAGCTGCCTGGCACCGGCAACAAGGAGAAGGCCGAGGAGCTTGCCCGGCGCATCAAAGCGGTCGTCGGCGAGGACGTGGCGGTCACCCGGCCGGAGAAGTGCGCCGACCTGCGGGTGGCCGGGTTAGACGACTCGGTCACTCCCCAGGAGTTGGCCGGCGTGATCGCCAAGGCGGGAGGATGCGCCGAGGAATCCATTAAAGTGGGCGAAGTGCGGCAAAACTTCGCTGGCGTTGGGACGGCCTGGGTTCGCCTGCCGGTAGAGGCGGCGAGGAAAGTGGTCGACGGGCGCCGCCTACTCGTCGGATTCGTGTCGGCGAGTGTGTCCCTACTGAAGGCGAGACCTCAGCAATGTTATCGCTGCCACGAGGTTGGGCACGTGGCAGCGAAGTGCGACAAGGGGGTGGACCGCAGCGGCCAGTGCTACCGCTGCGGCAAGGAGGGGCACATTCGCCGGCAGTGTACTGCTGAAGCTTGCTGTCCCATATGCCAGGCGGAGAAAAAACCGGCTGGGCACAGTCTAGTTGCGTGCCCTCGCAATAAAGCGGGAAGGAGGAAGAAGGCGGCGCCCAAAAATAAAACCCGCGCGCCGCCTGCCAACAGAGCTGGGGAGGTGACAATGGACACCCAATTGTAGTAATGGCGCTTAAGGTGCTCCAAGCCAACCTGAACCACTGTGCCAGGGCCCAGGACCTCCTCGTCCAGAGCCTGGTACAGTGGTCCGTGCGGGCGGCGGTGGTGGCCGAGCCGTACTCGGTCCCGCCGAGGGATAGTTGGATCGGCGATCGCGACGGCGTGGTGGCCATCGTGACCCAGGTCGCCGCGGGCGCCCCGCCCCTTACGAACATTGTGAGGGGCTCGGGTTGCGTCGCGGCACTGCTGGGGGAGGTGGCCATCGTCGGGGCGTATTTTTCCCCGAACAAGTCGGTCGCCGAGTTCGAGGCGTTCCTCGACGGGACCGAGTCGATCATGCGTAGGTTTTATCCGGCGGAAGTGCTCGTGCTGGGCGACTTCAATGCGAAGTCACGTCTGTGGGGGTGTCCTGCCACAGATGCGCGGGGGGCGATTCTGGAGGAGTGGCTCGTTGCCACCGGCCTGACCGTCCTCAATCGCGGGACGGCCAACACGTGCGTGCGCAGGTCGGGCGGCTCGATCGTGGACGTGTCGTTTGCGAGCCCCGGCCTCGCGCGCCGCGTTCGGGACTGGCGAGTGCTGGACGACGTGGAGACTCTCTCGGATCATCGCTATATCCGCTTCGAGATCTCCGCTCGTCCGGCGGTGCCGCCAAGCTCCAGCCGCGCCTCGGCGGAGGAGGGTCCTCGGTGGCAGCTGAAGCGTCTCGACCGGGAGCGACTCGACGAAGCGGCGATAGTGGCGTCGTGTCAGCCGCGCGTCGACGGTCCACCGGACAGGGTGGCAGACTGGCTGGTGGCCAGAATGACCGACGCGTGCGACGCGGCCATGCCGCGGTCGAGGGGTCGCCCCGGGCGGGCTCAGGTGTACTGGTGGTCGGAGGCGATAGCGCAGCTGCGCAGGGAGTGCGTGGCCGTCCGACGCCAGTACACGCGCTGCAGGAGGCGCATCTTTAGGACGCCCCCCGCTTCGCAGGACAGGACACGGCACGAGGAGGAGGGCGAGCGGCTGTACGCCCTTTACACGGCAGCCAAAGCCAGCCTCCGTCGTGCCATCGGCGAGTCGCAGGCCGCGGCCAGGGAGGAAATGCTGGACGGACTGAACAGCGACCCGTGGGGGATGCCCTACAAGCGGGTACGCAACAAGGTCCGTCCCTGGGCTCCTCCACTCACGGAGACCCTGGACGCCGAAGTGGTCCGTGAGGTGGTCGCGGCCCTGTTCCCGACGGCGCCGGCCGAGCACGAGCCGCCGTCGATGGCACCGCGGGGAGAGGATCCAGACGTCGGAGAGGAGGCACCGGAGGTCGGCGAGTCCGAATTCGAGGAAGCAGTCGCGCGGCTGCGACGGAAGAACGTCGCTCCAGGCCCGGATGGGATTCCGGGGAGGGCGTGGGCGGTGGCGCTGAATCACCTGGCGCCGCGAGTTCGAGGGCTATTCTCTGCCTGTCTGGCTCAAGCCACAATTCCACAGCGGTGGAAGACAGGCAGGTTAGTCCTCCTCAGGAAGGAAGGCCGGCCGGCGGAGTCACCGTCGGCGTACCGCCCCATCGTCCTCCTCGACGAGCTCGCTAAACTGTTCGAGCGCGTCGTGGCCGCGCGTCTGGTGGCGCACCTCGGGCGTCGAGGACCCGACCTCTCGGACGTGCAGTTCGGCTTCCGCAGTGGCCGTTCTACCGTGGATGCCGTGCTGTGCGTCCGTGCCCAGGTGCAGGAAGCGGTGGCCCAGGGCGACGTCGTCGTGGCGGTGTCTATCGACATCGCCAACGCCTTCAATACGCTGCCCTGGGGTTGCATCAGGGAGGCGCTCCGCTACCACGGGGTGCCGACCTACTTGCGTCGCGTGGTCGGTGCCTACCTCTCCGACAGGTGGGTGGTCTTCCCCGGAAGGGATGGTCGGCTTGTGAGAAAGGAAGTCGTGTGCGGTGTCCCGCAGGGGTCGGTGCTCGGGCCACTCCTGTGGAACATCGGATACGACTGGGTGTTGCGTGGCTCGCTGCTGCGCGGCGTCAGCGTCGTCTGCTACGCCGACGACACGCTGGTGCTGGCCCGCCGACCGACGTATCGGGAGGCGGCAGTGCTGGCGACCGCTGGCGTCGCGCAGGTCGTGGCGCGAATCCGGCGCCTCGGCCTCGTCGTCGCGCTGGACAAGGCACAAGGAATAGTCTTCCACGGCCCGAGGAGGGCGCCTCCCCACGACGCCCATCTTATCGTGGGAGGCACTCGCATCGGCCTGTCGGGCACGATGACGTACCTGGGTCTCGTGCTCGACGGCCGGTGGAAGTTCCGGGCGCACTTCGCGCGGCTCGTCCCGCGCTTGCTGAAGGTGGGAGCCTCGCTCTCGTGGCTTTTGCCGAACATCGGCGGTCCCGGTGTGAGCTGCCGCCGGCTCTACACCGGCGTCGTGAGAGCGATGGCGATGTACGGTGCCCCCGTCTGGTCCGACGCCCTGGACCGCGAGAACATCGCCCTGCTGCGGCGCGCGCAGAGGGTGATGGCGATCAGGGTCGTACGCGGGTACCGTACGATCTCGGGCGACGCAGCGTGCGTGCTGGCTGGAGTCCTGCCCTGGGACCTGGACGCGGTCTCTCTGGCGTCGTCATACCGGCGGCGTCGGAGTCTGGCGTCCGGGACCCTCAGTCCGACACCACGGCTTGCAGAACACCTGAGGCGAGAGCGGGATGCCGCGATCGCGGAGTGGGTTGTGAGGCTCGAGCGTCCGAGTGCGGGGCACCGGACGATCGATGCGGTTCGGCCGGTTCTTTGGCAGTGGTTGGACAGACGGCATGGCGTCCTAACCTTCCGCGCCACGCAGGTCCTCTCGGGGCACGGTTGCTTCGGGGGGTACCTGTGTCGGGTCGCCGGGAGGGAGCCCTCTCCTCGTTGCCACCACTGCCAGGATTGTGACGACGAGTCGGCGCAACACGTCTTGGAAGAGTGTTCGGCGTGGACGGAGGAGCGTGAAGAGCTCCGAAGCGTAGTTGGGCCGGACCTTTCGCTGCCGGCCGTGATTTCTGCCATGACCGGCAGCGAGAGGTGCTGGGACGCCGTCCTCGCGTACTGTGAGCGGGTGATGGCGCAGAAGGAGGCGGCGGAGCGGGTGAGGGAGGACACAACCGACCTCCCCCTCCGCCGCAAAAGGACCGGGCGTCGGAGGCTGGCGCACGATAACCGCCTCCCTCCCTAGACGCTAGGCAGACCAAAATCTGCCGGGTAGGCGCGCGCGGTGTCCCCCGCGCGCCACCTCCTCCACGAGGACAGGAAAGGGCCTGACGAGGCACGCCGCCGGGGTTTGCAGAAGAATTCGGTTTCCTGCGACCCCGGCACGGGCGACGAAGGTGGACACCGTTGGTTTTTAGTGGGTAGTCTGGCATTGCACCTACCGCCGGGAGCCCCACACTCCCGCTGCCGAGCTTTCGGTGGCGGGGTCAGTGCGTAAATGCATTTTCCAACGTAAAAAAAAAAAAAAAAAAAAAAAAAAAAAAAAAAAAAAAAAAAAAAAAAAAAAAAAAAAAAAAAGGTTAGGTTAGGTTAGGTTAGGTTAGGTTAGGTTAGGTTAGGTTAGGTTAGGTTCCCAGGCCTTTGGAGCCCAGGCCCCAGACTTAGGTCTGGGACCTGGGCTCCAAGGGGAGGAGTTGCTGGACTTCTACTGGGCGCGTCCCCCGGGTGGCGGATAGGGGAGTGCCGCCTGCGGTTTCACGACTGCGGGCGGTAGGGGTCTTCGGATCCCCGCGGACCAAAACCAGACGATGCGCTCCGGGTCCCGCTCTGGTCTAGTACTGGGGTGGTCCTGCGAGCGCGGGTTTGTTGGCGCGGAGGCGCGGCGGTGCGTGTGGCGCTGAGACGGCGCGGTGACGTGGGGGTCGGTCTTTCCTTCCCCCACGCGGAGGACGGGGTGGGCGGGTTCGCTCGCCCGCCCTAAGGCGTGCGAGGGCGCTCTCTCGCGCCGAGGCTGCGGTCGGCTGGAGGGCCTAGACTGCGGCCACCCTGGCCTTTGTCGGCTTCGTCGGGCTGACATTGTCCGCCCCGGGCTAGGTGCCTGGTGTCCCGCAACGCCGGGCTAGGCCTGGGGTGCCGGGGCGGCGCGGGATTGTACCCACCGGCGCAATGCGGGCGGGGGGTGTCCCCCTGCCCGCGGGGGGGGCCACGCGGGCGATGGGTCGGGGGATTCGTCGTCCGACTTGCACGGTCCCCCCAAGGAGGGGAGGGCGCGCTTCGTGTTCGAGTGCGTCCTTCGAGGTGCTTTGCACCGCGGTGGGCCCGAAAGGGCAAGCGCCGGCGGGGTTGCGAAAGAGCTAATAGCGTCCTTGTGACCCCGCCACATTGGCGTACGGCAGAACACACGTGGCGGTTTTTATTCAGTAAGAGTCTGAATCCCCTCCGAGCCCCCCCTACCGGAGGGTGTCCATGACGGATTTTCCCCACGTTAAAAAAAAAAAAAAAAAAAGGTTAGGTTAGGTTAGGTTAGGTTAGGTTAGGTTAGGTTAGGTTCCCAGCCCGGGCCTTTGGAGCCTAGGCCCCAGACTTAGGTCTGGGACCTAGGCTCCAAGGGGAGGAGTTCCTGGACTTCTACCTGGGCGCGTCCCCCGTTTGGCGGATAGGGGAGTGCTGCCGCAGTCGAATGACTGCAGGCGGTAGGGGTCTACGGACCCCCGCGGACCAACACCAGGCGAGGCGTCCGGGTCCCGCTCTGGTCTTGTACTGGAGTGGTCCCGTGATCGCACATTGCGCCACGAGGGAGCGCGGAGCTTGCGTGGAATGGCCTAGCCTTTCATGCGGCGCCGGAAGAGAGGGCGCGGAGTGGGATGTGGACCTTGGCGGTCCCCCCGGCACTAGAGGGCGGGGTGAGCGTTATTTATTTATTTATTTATTATTTTTATTTATTTATTTTATCATCATCGCTCGCCCCCCTTGGTGATTTGGTGAGTGTGGCGCTGCGAAGGCGCGGAGAAGCGGGGTGGGGATTTTCCCCCCTGCTCCCAGTGGACGGGCGACCTCGGCGGCGGTGACCCCGCCGTCGGGTAGAGTGGGCGGGTTTCCCGTCCGCTCTACGCCTCATAAGCTCGTAACCCCGTGCGAGGTGTCGTGGTCATGTCTCGCGGCTTCGTGCGGGACCGAGGGGTCTTGCCTTAACCGGCCGGATCTAGAGGAAGAAGACCTCTATAAAAATTACCCCGAATCCTAAGCGGCGACACAGCGCGAAGGGATGCGTGGCCGACGGGAGGTTCGGTCTAACTGTGTCATCCCCTAAACATGGATACGTGCATTAAAACATTATTAACCCAGGAGGGTACCGGCGCCTCAGGCAATGGAGAATCCCTTCGCGCTTCGGCGCGCAGCCCTGTCGAATCTGGGATGGGCAAATCACGTGTTTGTGTTTCGGAGCTTTCCGGTTCCGACGAGAGGCCCGAGAAGGGCGGAGTTGAGGTAGTGCCCGAGAAGGGCGGAGTGGACGTAGTGCCCGAGAAGGGCGGTGAAGACGTTGGGCCCGAGAAGGGCGGAGTTACTGGCGGGGTGAGACAGCCGCGAGTTGTCCTCACGCGTGTGGACAGCGTCGGCTCTCTCTCCTCGGTCGACGGGAGGTTTTGGGGGGCGGGATCAGATTCCGACGACAACATGTCGTTGGGATCTTCCCGCCGCCGAAAGCCCTTTAGAAAGAGGATCCTCTCTCCGGGCTCCTCGGAGGAGGAAAATGAGAGGAAAAGGGCGACGCCTGGCAGAGGCCGAGGTCGACCGGCTACAACCGGCCAATACGTCAGACTGGCCGAAGCCAAACGTCGCCTTAACGACGAAAAGGAGCGGGAGCGTAAAATCCAGGCGGAGAGCGAGGTGGCCGATATGGCGCGGGCGGTCCAATCCAGGACAAGCTCGCGTCAGTCGGACATGTCGCTCAGCGACGACGCCCAAAGGCAAGGAGACGCGCTTTTTCGAGCGGAAGGTTACCTTGAGCTTCTGCAAAAGGTGACCGGAAGCTCGAGAAACCTCAAGGGCACTTATATCAAGGCCCTTAAACAAGTGCGAAAAGGTATGAAGGAGGTGGTGGAGGAACTCGCCAATCGCAACGCGACTGACGAGGTCGTCCACCTCAGGGCGTTGGTTGCCGAACTTCGAAAGGAGAAGGAGGAGTGGAGGTCGAAGTTCAATGCCCTGGAAGAAAAGATGGAGAGGTTTATGCTGTCGCAGACTGCGGCGCATAAACCTCAGCATCCCGTTGACTGGGATGAACGCGAGCGCTCTCTCGCTTCCAAACTGAGCGACATGCTCAACGCCTCGATCGACGCCAAGATCGAGGCGTTGAGCGACCGGCTCTTACCGGCCAAAGCGCAGCGTGTCGCTCTGGACGCGAGGAAGGATAGAAAGGCCCCAGCTTCTGAGCCGGCCGACCAGGCGGCGGTCACGACGTTGACCCCGCCAGCGAATCCGGCTCCGAAGAGGGGGAAGCCAAACGGACGGGAGAGAAAGAAAAAGAAGGGTAAGACCGCGAACGCGGTCGAGACTCCGGCGGCAGCGCCGAAACCTGCTGCGAAACCGGCGCCCGCGACTCCTGCCGCGCGGGAGACCTGGTCTACCGTCATCGGACGGAAGGCCGGGAAGCCAGGCAAGGCTGCGGCTGCGGCTGCTTCGAAAGAAGCGAAGCCGAAAAAGAAGTTGCGTGCGCCGTCTTCGGCGGCGGTTTCGATAACGCTGCAGCCGGAGGCGAAGGACAGAGGCGTCACGTACGCCTCTGTAATCAAGGAGGCCCGCAGCAAGATAGACCTCGATGGTCTGGGAATCCAAACGCTCAAGATCCGAACGGGCGCGACGGGTTCCCGGATCATCGAGGTCCCTGGAGCGGAGAAAGGCGAGAAGGCCGACCTTCTCGCCTCGAAATTGCGGGAAGTCCTAGGCACGGAAGCCGTCAGAGTGCAGCGGCCTTCGAAGAGGGTCGAGCTGCGGGTCATGGGGCTCGACGACTCCGTCACCGCCGAGGAGGTCACCCGAGCACTGGCCGCGGAGGGTGGGTGTCAGCCGGACGACGTGAAGGCTGGCTCCCTCGCCCCCAACGGCTCGCTCTGGGTGAGCTGCCCGGTGGTCGCGGCGAGAAAAGTCGCCCGTGAAGGACGATTGCGCGTCGGCTGGACCACGGCGAGGGTCCGGCTGCTCGAACCGAGGCCGCTGAGGTGCTTCCGGTGCCAGGAGACGGGGCACGTCGGCGCGAAGTGCACTCGCGAAGTGGACCGCAGCGGCGCCTGCTACCGCTGTGGCGAGTCGGGCCACAGACTTCGCGAGTGCAAAGCCGAGCCGAAGTGCGCCATATGTGCGGCGGCCGACCGGCCCGCCAACCACAAAATTGGCGACAGGAGGTGCCCCGACTACAACAAGAAAAAGGGAAAGACCAACAAGAGTGGCAGGCGCAAAGACAGGCCCGTAAAGGCTACCGTCGTCGACGCGCCGGCTGCTAAGCCAGTGGAGGATTTAATGGACGCCGATAATTAATGGCGTCCATTAAGTTCTTGCAGGCCAATCTGAACCACTGTGCCAGAGCTCAAGATCTGCTGATCGAGAGCATGGCACAGTGGGGCATTAAGATCGCGATAGTGGCGGAGCCCTACGCGGTCCCCGATCGTGGCGATTGGCTGGGCGACCTGGACGGGTCGGTCGCGGTGATCGCTCCGGCCTCTGCGGGCTTCGTGGACGTCCGGAGGGGGAGCGGATACGCACTCGGTACGATGGACGGAGTGTCCGTCATCGGCGTGTACGCTCCCCCGAGCCGGAGTCTCGCCGACTTCGAGGCAATGCTCGCGGAGATCGGGGCGTCGATCGCTCGGCGGCCGCACCGTGCCGTTCTGGTCGCCGGCGACTTCAACGCCAGGTCGGTGACCTGGGGGGCTCCGGCGACTGATGCGAGGGGCGCGATCATGGAGGAATGGGCGGTGGCAACGGGCCTCACGTTGCTGAACCGGGGCACGAGGAACACCTGCGTGCGAAGGAGCGGTGGGTCCATTGTGGACGTGACTTTCGCGTCCCGAAACCTCCACAACCGCGTCCGGGGTTGGAGAGTCTTGACCGACGTCGAGACCCTCTCCGACCACCGGTACATTCGGTTCGACGTCTCCTCGTCGCGTTCGAACGCGTCCGACTCGAGCGTCCCGATCGGCACCGGCCCGCGCTGGGTGCTGAGTCGGATGGATGCGGAGATCGCCGTGGAGGCTGCGATAGTGGAGGAATGGATCCGCCGACCTTCGGAACCGGCCCTTTCCGTCGACGAGGAAGCAGAGGGCATCCGCGAATCGCTGGCGCGGATCTGCGACGCGGCGATGCCGAGGGCGAGGCCGTTCCCGCCGAGGCGGCACTTGTACTGGTGGCGTCCGGAGCTCCGCGACTTGCGCGAAGCCTGCGTGAGATCGCGCCGCCGATTCACCAACTACAGGCGGAGGCGAAGAAGGGACCAGGCCGCAGAGGACGGCCTGTACGACTCCTACCGGTCCGCCTGCAAAGCGCTGCAGGCGGGCATTGCACGCGCTAAGGAATCGTGCTGGGACGAGTGGCTGCGAACTCTGGACAGAGACCCGTGGGGCAGGCCGTACCGGGCGGTGCGGAAGAAGCTCCGTCCGTGGGCACCCCCTCTGACCACGAGTCTGCAGCCGCAAATCTTGCAGCGCGTAGTCGAGTCCCTCTTCCCTCATAGGAACGAGTGGAGCCCACCGGCTATGGGCGTCACGGAGCCGCGTCTCGCGGAGAGCGGGATCCCCCCTGTGACCGAGGCGGAGCTCGGTGCGGCCGTCGCGAGGCTCAAATCTAAGCGCACCACCCCGGGCCCGGACGGCGTGCCGGGAAAGGTGCTGAGCCTCGCGACGGGTAGCATGGGTGGCAGAATTCGGGCCCTGTTCGACAGGTGCCTGGAGCAGGGCCGGTTTCCCCAGGTGTGGAAGACGGGCAGGCTCGTCCTGCTGAAGAAGGACGGACGGTCGGCCGAACAGCCTTCGGCCTATCGACCGATCGTGCTCCTCGACGAGATCAGTAAGGTGTTCGAGCGCGTCCTGGCGACTCGAATTCTCGAGTCGATGAACCCGGGATTGCGCGAGGCGCAGTATGGATTTCGTCGGGGCCGGTCGACCGTCGCGGCCATCGCCCACCTCAGGGACCTCGCCGAGTCGGCGGTCTCCCGGGGTGGAGTGTTGTGGGCGGTCTCGCTGGACGTGACCAACGCGTTCAACTCTCTGCCCTGGGAGACGGTGAGGGTGGCGCGGGATACCACGGTATCCCGCGCTACTTGCGTAGGCTCATCGGAGCTTACTTTGCGGGAAGGGCGGTAGAGTTCCCGATAGGCGGCGGCGGTCTGTCGAGGCGGTCCATGTCGTGCGGCGTTCCGCAGGGTTCGGTCCTCGGACCGCTCCTGTGGAACATCGGCTACGACTGGGTGCTCCGCGGTGCCACGTTGCCGGGAGTGTCGGTCATCTGCTACGCAGACGACACTCTCGTCACCGTTCGCGCCGGCGGGCACCGCGAGGCGGGCCTCCTCGCCACGGCCGGCGTCGCGCAGGTGGTGGCCAGGATTCGGGCTCTCGGGCTGGAGGTCGCCTTGCAGAAGACGGAGGTCCTGGCCTTTCACGGGCCGAGGGCCGCTCCTCCGCCCGGGACGTCGATAGTCGTCGGGGGTACTTCGATCGCCGTCGGGTCGACGATGAAGTACCTGGGCATCGTTCTCGACGGTCGCTGGAAGTTCGACGAACACTTCCGGCGGCTGACCCCGAAGCTTCTGGCCGCCGCCGGAGCGCTCGGGAGTCTACTGCCCAACCTAGAAGGGCCCGCCGACAAATGCAGACGCCTCTTCGTGGGCGTCGTGCGTTCGATGGCGTTGTATGGCGCTCCGATTTGGGCGGACGCTCTCTGCGCGCGGAACGTGTCGCTGATTCGCAGGCCGCACCGCGCTATCGCGCTGCGGGCTGCGAGGGCGTACCGCACGGTGTCCTACACCGCATCGTGTCTCCTCGCCGGCAGCCCCCCGTGGGAACTGGAGGCCGAAGCTCTCGCGTCGGTCTTCTGGCGCGTGACGGAAGCGCGCCTGAGGGAGGAACCGCCTCGTCCGCAAGAGGTCGTGCGATGGAGGAGAGAAGCTCGTGACGGCCTCTTCCGGAAGTGGTCGGAGAATCTCGAGGACCCGAACGTAATTACGAGTCGGGGGCTGGTGGCGGCGATTCGGCCCGTTCTGCGCGGCTGGGTCGATAGGCGACACGGTGCGATGTCGTTCCACTTGGCGCAGATGCTGACCGGGCACGGCTGCTTCGGTCGCTATCTGTGCCGAGCGCTGGGGCGGGAGCCGACGTCGGAATGTCACCATTGCGACGCCGGCGCCGAGGACACGGCGGAGCACACGCGCGCGGTCTGCCCGGCGTGGTGCGAAGAGCGCGCCGCCCTGTCGGCGGCCATCGGAGCGGATCTCTCGCTGCCGGCCGTGGTCTCGGCCATGGTCGGCAGCGAGGAGAACTGGAGCGCCGTCTCCTCCTTCTGCAGCGCCGTGATGCTGCGGAAGGAGGCGGCGGAGCGGGAGCGGGAACGGGATCCGAACTCGCTTCCGTCTCGTCGCGGTAGACGCGGTCGGCGGCGCAGGGCCTACCTGGCCAACCTGCAGCCGCCGCCCCCGTAGTTTGGATCAGCGGGCGATAGGTCGGGGGATCTATCGACCGCATCGCACGATCCCGAGGAGGACGGAGAGAGGCGATCTCTTATGTGTTCAAGGGATCCTCTCTCGGGTCGCTGTCGCTTTTGCGGCGACGACGACGGGCCCTAGTCTGGGCAGGCGCCGGCGGGATCGCGAAAGAGCTTTGTGTCCTCGCGATCTCGCCACAAGCGCATAGGCGGAACACACGTGTGGTTTTTGTTCAGTAAGAGTCTGACTCCCCTCCGAGCCCCCCCAACCGGAGGGTGTCCATGAAGGATTTTCCACACGTAAAAAAAAAAAAAAAAAAGGTTAGGTTCCCAGGCCTTTGGAGCCCAGGCCCCAGACTTAGGTCTGGGACCTGGGCTCCAAGGGGAGGAGTTGCTGGACTTCTACTGGGCGCGTCCCCCGGGTGGCGGATAGGGGAGTGCCGCCTGCGGTTTCACGACTGCGGGCGGTAGGGGTTTTCGGATCCCCGCGGACCAAAACCAGACGATGCGCTCCGGGTCCCGCTCTGGTCTAGTACTGGGGTGGTCCTGCGAGCGCGGGTGTGTTGGCGCGGAGGCGCGGCGGTGGGTGTGGCGCTGAGACGGCGCGGTGACGTGGGGGTCGGTTTTTCCTTCCCCCACGCGGAGGACGGGGTGGGCGGGTTCGCTCGCCCGCCCTAAGGCGTGCGAGGGCGCTCTCTCGCGCCGAGGCTGCGGTCGGCTGGAGGGCCTAGACTGCGGCCACCCTGGCCTTTGTCGGCTTCGTCGGGCTGACATTGTCCGCCCCGGGCTAGGTGCCTGGTGTCCCCTAACGCCGGGCTAGGCCTGGGGCGCCGGGGCGGCGCGGGATTGTACCCACAGGCGCAATGCGGGCGGGGGGTGTCCCCCTGCCCGCGGGGGGGGCCACGCGGGCGATGGGTCGGGGGATTCGTCGTCCGACTTGCACGGTCCCCCCAAGGAGGGGAGGGCGCGCTTCGTGTTCGAGTGCGTCCTCCGAGGTGCTTTGCACCGCGGTGGGCCCGAAAGGGCAGGCGCCGGCGGGGTTGCGAAAGAGCTGAACAGCGTCCTTGTGACCCCGCCACATTGGCGTACGGCAGAACACACGTGGCGGTTTTTATTCAGTAAGAGTCTGAATCCCCTCCGAGCCCCCCCAACCGGAGGGTGTCCATGACGGATTTTCCCCACGTTAAAAAAAAAAAAAAAAAAAGGTTAGGTTAGGTTCGGTCTGCGACTCGTCTTTCGGCCCGGGACGGGACGGGTCTCGGACTCGGATCACCGGGGGCGGGTCTTGCGGACTGACGGTCTTGCCGACTCGTTCCTCGCTCCGAGAATGGGGCTCCGTAAGCCCGTCTTTCGGTTCAGAGGTCGTGCGCGGTGCGGGATGGCACGTAGGTTGCCGTCGGTGAGGGTTTGGCGCTGCGACGCGGCGCGGGGAGGACGTGCGTAGGCGCGTTTGGAGTGCCGGGGCCTTTGGGTCGCGCTCCGGGAGGCGCGGAAGCGCATAGGGGTGTCGAGGCCGTTGGGCGCGCTCCTAAGGAAGGGAAGGTCCTCTGGGCTGGTCCTGGATCACCGGAAACGTTGTCTTCCGCTCCAGGGGCGGGTCTCGGTCCTGGATTAACTCCGGGGCCGGGGTCGGGTCTCGGTTCCGGATCACCGGAGGCGGGTTTGCGGACTTATGGGGGTCTGCGGCTCGTCTTTCGGCCCGGGACGGGACGGGTCTCGGACTTGGATCACCGGGGGCGGGTCTTGCGGACTGACGGTCTTGCCGACTCGTTCCTCGCTCCGAGAAGGGGGCCCGGAAAGCCCGTCTTTCGGTTCGGAGGTCGTGCGCGGTGCGGGGTGGCACGTAGGTTGCCGTCGGTGAGGGTATGGCACTGCGACGCGGTGCGGGGAGTGGGGTGGGCGGGTTCGCTCGCCCGCCCTAAGGCGTGCGGGGGCGCTCTCTCGCGCCGAGGCTGCGGTCGGCTGGAGGGCCTTGACTGCGGCCACCCTGGCCTTTGTCGGCTTCGTCGGGCTGACATTGTCCGCCCCGGGCTAGGTGCCTGGTGTAGCCGAGACGCCGGGCTAGGCCTGGGGCGCCGGGGCGGCGCGGGATTGTACCCACAGGCGCGGTGCGGGCGGGGGGTGTCCCCCTGCCCGCGGGGGGGGCCACGCGGGCGATGGGTCGGGGGATTCGTCGTCCGACTTGCACGGTCCCCACGAGGAGGGGAGGGCGCGCTTCGTGTTCGAGTGCGTCCTCCGAGGTGCTTTGCACCGCGGTGGGCCCGAAAGGGCAAGCGCCGGCGGGGTTGCGAATGAGCTGACAAGCGTCCTTGTGATCCCGCCACATAGGCGCACGGTAGAACACACGTGGCGGTTTTTATTCAGTAAGAGTCTGAATCCCCTCCGAGCCCCCCCTACCGGAGGGTGTCCATGACGGATTTTCCCCACGTTAAAAAAAAAAAAAAAAAAAAAAAAAAAGGTTAGGTTAGGTTAGGTTAGGTTAGGTTAGGTTAGTCTACTGCCCAACCTAGAAGGGCCCGCCGACAAATGCAGACGCCTCTTCGTGGGCGTCGTGCGTTCGATGGCGTTGTATGGCGCTCCGATTTGGGCGGACGCTCTCTGCGCGCGGAACGTGTCGCTGATTCGCAGGCCGCACCGCGCTATCGCGCTGCGGGCTGCGAGGGCGTACCGCACGGTGTCCTACACCGCATCGTGTCTCCTCGCCGGCAGCCCCCCGTGGGAACTGGAGGCCGAAGCTCTCGCGTCGGTCTTCTGGCGCGTGACGGAAGCGCGCCTGAGGGAGGAACCGCCTCGTCCGCAAGAGGTCGTGCGATGGAGGAGAGAAGCTCGTGACGGCCTCTTCCGGAAGTGGTCGGAGAATCTCGAGGACCCGAACGTAATTACGAGTCGGGGGCTGGTGGCGGCGATTCGGCCCGTTCTGCGCGGCTGGGTCGATAGGCGACACGGTGCGATGTCGTTCCACTTGGCGCAGATGCTGACCGGGCACGGCTGCTTCGGTCGCTATCTGCGCCGAGCGCTGGGGCGGGAGCCGACGTCGGAATGTCACCATTGCGACGCCGGCGCCGAGGACACGGCGGAGCACACGCGCGCGGTCTGCCCGGCGTGGTGCGAAGAGCGCGCCGCCCTGTCGGCGGCCATCGGAGCGGATCTCTCGCTGCCGGCCGTGGTCTCGGCCATGGTCGGCAGCGAGGAGAACTGGAGCGCCGTCTCCTCCTTCTGCAGCGCCGTGATGCTGCAGAAGGAGGCGGCGGAGCGGGAGCGGGAACGGGATCCGAACTCGCTTCCGTCTCGTCGCGGTAAACGCGGTCGGCGGCGCAGGGCCTACCTGGCCAACCTGCAGCCGCCGCCCCCGTAGTTTGGATCAGCGGGCGATAGGTCGGGGGATCTATCGACCGCATCGCACGATCCCGAGGAGGACGGAGAGAGGCGATCTTATGTGTTCAAGGGATCCTCTCTCGGGTCGCTGTCGCTTTTGCGGCGACGACGACGGGCCCTAGTCTGGGCAGGCGCCGGCGGGATCGCGAAAGAGCTTTGTGTCCTCGCGATCTCGCCACAAGCGCATAGGCGGAACACACGTGTGGTTTTTGTTCAGTAAGAGTCTGACTCCCCTCCGAGCCCCCCCAACCGGAGGGTGTCCATGAAGGATTTTCCACACGTAAAAAAAAAAAAAAAAGGTTAGGTTAGGTTAGGTTTTAGGTCTGGGAGGAGTTCCTGGTCTTCTACCTGGGCGCGTCCCCCGTTTGGCGGATAGGGGAGTGCCGCCTGCGTTGCCGCGATGCGCAGGCGGTAGGGGTCCTCGGACCCCCGCGGACCAAAACCAGGGGGTAGGGCGCGAAAGCGCATCGGAGTGCCGGGGCGCTCTGGGAGGTGGACGGGGTGGGCGGGTTCGCTCGCCCGCCCTGAGGCGCTGAGGCGCGGGGTGCTGGCCGGGTTGTGCTGGCTCCCTGGAGCTTGCTCGGTTGCTGGTGCAACCCGGCGGACGTGTTGCGTGAGAGTCGGGCTGTGCTGACTCCCTGGAGCTTCGGCTCGGTTGTCGGTGCAGTTCGGCGGAGCCGTAGGGTGGTTGCCGGGTCGCGCTGGACTCCCTGGAGCTTGCTCGGTTGTTCGGTGCGATCCTGGCGTTGGAGGTGGGGCTTTCGCCTAGCCGGGAGCGGTGTGCTGGCCGGGTTGTGCTGGCTCCCTTGAGCTTGCTCGGTTGCTGGTGCAATCCGGCAGACCAGTTGCGGGAGGGCCGGGCTGTGCTGGCTCCCTTGAGCTTTTGCTCGGTTGTCGGTGCGGTCCGGCGGACCCGTGGGGTAGTTGCGGGTTCGAGCTTGGCTCACTCGCTGGGGTGGCACTGCGATGCGGTGCGGGGAGAGGAGGACGGGTCGAGCGAGCGAACTCGATGTAACGACGAGTTCGCTCGCTCGCCCCGTGGCGCGCATGCGCGCGGGTAGGTGCACTCCGGGTACTGCTCTGCCCAGAGCGGACTTGTGAGTGCAGGCGCCGTGAGGGCGCGGAGACGTGGGGGTTGGTTTTACCTTCCCCTGCGCTGGGGACGAGGTGGGTGGGCTCGCTTGCCCGCCTCGGGGGGGGGGGGGGTGCTTAGGCGCTTTCCCTTGCGCCGTCCCGGCCTGTGTTGACTCACGTTGGCACTGTCCGGGCGGTGCGGGGCAGCCTGAGCGCCAGGCAGAGGGCGGTCGGGTTTTCGGCCATCTTCTGCCCGGGTTGGTGCGCGCGGTGCCACCGCGTGCCACCCACTAGGAACGGGATGGGCCCGCAAGGGCAACGCCGCCGGAGTTTGTAGAAGAATTTTCTTGATTCCTGCGACTTCGGCAATGGCGAGGGAGTGGCGCCGCTGGTTTTTACTGAGTAGTCTGGCATGCCGGGAGTCTCAGACTTCCGTCGCCTTCGGGTGGCGGGGGTGCGTAAATGCATTTTCCAGCGTTAAAAAAAAAAAAAAAAAAAAAAAAGGTTAGGTTAGGTTAGGTTAGGTTCCCAGGCCTTTGGAGCCTAGGCCCCAGACTTAGGTCTGGGACCTAGGCCCCAAGGGGAGGAGTTCCTGGACTTCTACCTGGGCGCGTCCCCCGTTTGGCGGATAGGGGAGTGTCGCCGCAGTCGAATGACTGCAGGCGGTAGGGGTCTACGGACCCCCGCGGACCAACACCAGGCGAGGCGTCCGGGTCCCGCTCTGGTCTTGTACTGGAGTGGTCCTGTGATCGCACATTGCGCCACGAGGGAGCGCGGAGTTTGCGTGGAATGGCCTAGCCTTTCACGCGGCGCCGGAAGAGAGGGCGCGGAGTGGGATGTGGACCTTGGCGGTCCCCCCGGCACTAGAGGGCGGGGTGAGCGTTATTTATTTATTTATTTATTATTTTATTTATTTATTTTATCATCATCGCTCGCCCCCCTTGGTGATTTGGTGAGTCTGGCGCTGCGAAGGCGCGGAGAAGCGGGGTGGGGATTTTCCCCCCTGCTCCGAGTGGACGGGCGACCTCGGCGGCGGTGACCCCGCCGTCGGGTAGAGTGGGCGGGTTTCCCGTCCGCTCTACGCCTCATAATCTCGTAACCCCGTGCGAGGTGTCGTGGTCATGTCTCGCGGCTTCGTGCGGGACCGAGGGTCTTGCCTTAACCGGCCGGACCACGAGGAAGAAAACCTCTATAAAAAATTACCCCGAATCCCAAGCGGCGACGCAGCGCGAGGGGATGCATGGCTGATGGGTAGTTCAGTCTCTACTGCGATCCCCGGCTCTGCAGCCCCGCCGAGGCCAGAGTGGGGTTACGTGAGGCTTGCCCAGGTACAGGGGGTGTTACCTCGGGTCGACCACCCTTTCCCCCATTCTCGTGGGAATAAACATGACTTCAAAAAACTTATTAAACTATGATGGTGTGGAGGAGGAAGTGGAGGAGAGGCCCGAGAAGGGTGGAGTGGACGTAGTGCCCGAGAAGGGCGGTGAAGACGTTGGGCCCGAGAAGGGCGCAGTTACTGACGGGGCGAGACAGCCGCGAGTTGTCCTCACGCGTGTGGACAGCGTCGGCTCTCTCTCCTCGGTCGACGGGAGGTTTTGGGGGGCGGGATCAGATTCCGACGACAACATGTCGTTGGGATCTTCCCGCCGCCGAAAGCCTCAGTTTAGGAAAAGAATCCTGTCTCCGGGCTCCTCGGAGGAGGAAAATGAGAGGAAAAGGGCGACGCCTGGCAGAGGCCGAGGTCGACCGGCCACAACCGGCCAATACGTCGCACTGGCTGAAGCCAAACGTCGCCTTAACGACGAAAAGGAGCGGGAACGTCAAATCCAGGCGGAGAGCGAGTTGGCCGATATGGCGCGGGCGGTCCAATCCAGGACAAGCTCGCGTCAGTCGGACATGTCGCTCAGCGACGACGCCGGAAGATGTGGAGACGCGCTTTCTCGAGCGGAAGGTTACCTTGAGCTTCTGCAAAAGGTGACCGGAAGCTCGAGAAACCTCAAGGGCACTTATATCAAGGCCCTTAAACAAGTGCGCAAAGGTATGAAGGAGGTGGTGGAGGAACTCGCCAATCGCAACGCGACTGACGAGGTCGTCCACCTCAGGGCGTTGGTTGCCGAACTTCGAAAGGAGAAGGAGGAGTGGAGGTCGAAGTTCAATGCCCTGGAAGAAAAGATGGAGAGGTTTATGCTGTCGCAGACTGCGGCGCATAAACCTCAGCATCCCGTTGACTGGGATGAACGCGAGCGCTCTCTCGCGTCCAAACTGAGCGACATGCTCAACGCCTCGATCGACGCCAAGATCGAGGCGTTGAGCGACCGGCTCTTACCGGCCAAAGCGCAGCGTGTCGCTCTGGACGCGAGGAAGGATAGAGAGGCCCCAGCTTCCGAGCCGGCCGACCAGGCGGCGGTCACGACGTTGACCCCGCCAGCGAATCCGGCTCCGAAGAGGGGGAAGCCAAACGGACGGGAGAGAAAGAAAAAGAAGGGTAAGACCGCGAACGCGGTCGAGACTCCGGCGGCAGCGCCGAAGCCTACTGCGGAACCGGCGCCCGCGACTCCTGCCGCGCGGGAGACCTGGTCTACCGTCCTCGGACGGAAGGCCGGGAAGCCAGGCAAGGCTGCGGCTGCGGCTGCTTCGAAAGAAGCGAAGCCGAAAAAGAAGTTGCGGGCGCCGTCTTCGGCGGCGGTTTCGATAACGCTGCAGCCGGAGGCGAAGGACAGAGGCGTACGTGACGCCTCTGTAATCAAGGAGGCTCGAAGCAAGATAGACCTCAATGATCTGGGAATCCAAACGCTCAAGATCCGAACGGGCGCGACGGGTTCCCGGATCATCGAGGTCCCTGGAGCGGAGAAAGGCGAGAAGGCCGACCTTCTCGCCTCGAAATTGCGAGAAGTCCTCGGCACGGAAGCCGTCAGAGTGCAGCGGCCTTCGAAGAGGGTCGAGCTGCGGGTCATGGGGCTCGACGACTCCGTCGCCGCCGAGGAGGTCACCCGAGCACTGGCCGCGGAGGGTGGGTGTCAGCCGGACGAAGTGAAGGCTGGCTCCCTCGCCCCCAACGGCTCGCTCTGGGTGAGCTGCCCGGTGGTCGCGGCGCGAAAAGTCGCCCGTGAAGGACGATTGCGCGTCGGCTGGACCACGGCGAGGGTCCGGCTGCTCGAACCGAGGCCGCTGAGGTGCTTCCGGTGCCAGGAGACGGGGCACGTTGGCGCGAAGTGCACTCGCGAAGTGGACCGCAGCGGCGCCTGCTACCGCTGTGGCGAGTCGGGCCACAGACTTCGCGAGTGCAAAGCCGAGCCGAAGTGCGCCATATGTGCGGCGGCCGACCGGCCCGCCAACCACAGAATTGGCGACAGGAGGTGCCCCGACTACAACAAGGGAAAGAAAAAGACCAACAAGAGTGGCAGGCGCAAAGACAGGCCCGTAAAGGCTGCCATCGTCGACGCGCCGGCTGCTAAGCCAGTGGAGGATTTAATGGACGCCGATAATTAATGGCGTCCATTAAGTTCTTGCAGGCCAATGTGAACCACTGTGCCAGAGCTCAAGATCTGCTGATCGAGAGCATGGCACAGTGGGGCATTAAGATCGCGATAGTGGCGGAGCCCTACGCGGTCCCCGATCGCGGCGATTGGCTGGGCGACCTGGACGGGTCGGTCGCGGTGATCGCTCCGGCCTCTGCGGGCTTCGTGGACGTCCGGAGGGGGAGCGGATACGCACTCGGTACGATGGACGGAGTGGCCGTCATCGGCGTGTACGCTCCCCCGAGCCGGAGTCTCGCCGACTTCGAGGCAATGCTCGCGGAGATCGGGGCGTCGATCGCTCGGCGGCCGCACCGTGCCGTTCTGGTCGCCGGCGACTTCAACGCCAGGTCGGTGACCTGGGGTGCTCCGGCGACTGACGCGAGGGGCGCGATCATGGAGGAATGGGCGGTGGCAACGGGCCTCACGTTGCTGAACCGGGGCACGAGGAACACCTGCGTGCGAAGGAGCGGTGGGTCCATTGTGGACGTGACTTTCGCGTCCCGAAACCTCCACAACCGCGTCCGGGGTTGGAGAGTCTTGACCGACGTCGAGACCCTCTCCGACCACCGGTACATTCGGTTCGACGTCTCCTCGTCGCGTTCGAACGCGTCCGACTCGAGCGTTCCGATCGGTACCGGCCCGCGCTGGGTGCTGAGTCGGATGGATGCGGAGATCGCCGTGGAGGCTGCGATAGTGGAGGAATGGATCCGCCGACCTTCGGAACCGGCCCTTTCCGTCGACGAGGAAGCAGAGGGCATCCGCGAATCGCTTGCGCGGATCTGCGACGCGGCGATGCCGAGGGCGAAGCCGTTCCCGCCGAGGCGGCACTTGTACTGGTGGCGTCCGGAGCTCCGCGACTTGCGCGAAGCCTGCGTGAGATCGCGCCGCCGATTCACCAACTACAGGCGGAGGCGAAGAAGGGACCAGGCCGCAGAGGACGGCCTGTACGACTCCTACCGGTCCGCCTGCAAAGCGCTGCAGGCGGGCATTGCACGCGCTAAGGAATCGTGCTGGGACGAGTGGCTGCGAACTCTGGACAGAGACCCGTGGGGCAGACCGTACCGGGTGGTGCGGAAGAAGCTCCGTCCGTGGGCACCCCCTCTGACCACGAGTTTGCAGCCGCAAATCTTGCAGCGCGTAGTCGAGTCCCTCTTCCCTCATAGGAACGAGTGGAGCCCACCGGCTATGGGTGTCGCGGAGCCGCGTCTCGCGGAGAGCGGGATCCCCCCTGTGACCGAGGCGGAGCTCGGTGCGGCCGTCGCGAGGCTCAAATCGAAGCGCACCGCCCCGGGCCCGGACGGCGTGCCGGGAAGGGTGCTGAGCCTCGCGACGGGTAGCATGGGTGGCAGAATTCGGGCCCTGTTCGACAGGTGCCTGGAGCAGGGCCGGTTTCCCCAGGTGTGGAAGACGGGCAGGCTCGTCCTGCTGAAGAAGGACGGACGGTCGGCCGAACAGCCTTCGGCCTATCGACCGATCGTGCTCCTCGACGAGATCAGTAAGGTGTTCGAGCGCGTCCTGGCGACTCGAATTCTCGAGTCGATGAACCCGGGACTGCACGAGGCACAGTATGGGTTTCGTCGGGGGCGGTCGACCGTCGCGGCCATTGCCCACCTCAGGGACATCGCCGAGTCGGCGGTCTCCCGGGGTGGAGTGTTGTGGGCGGTCTCGCTGGACGTGACCAACGCGTTCAACTCTCTGCCCTGGGAGACGGTGAGGGTGGCGCTGGGATACCACGGTATCCCGCGCTACTTGCGTAGGCTCATCGGAGCTTACTTTGCGGGAAGGGCAGTAGAGTTCCCGATAGGCGGCGGCGGTCTGTCGAGGCGGTCCATGTCGTGCGGCGTTCCGCAGGGTTCGGTCCTCGGACCGCTCCTGTGGAACATCGGCTACGACTGGGTGCTCCGCGGTGCCACGTTGCCGGGAGTGTCGGTCATCTGCTACGCAGACGACACTCTCGTCACCGTTCGCGCCGGCGGGCACCGCGAGGCGGGCCGCCTCGCCACGGCCGGCGTCGCGCAAGTGGTGGCCAGAATTCGGGCTCTCGGGCTGGAGGTCGCCTTGCAGAAGACGGAGGTCCTGGCCTTTCACGGGCCGAGGGCCGCTCCTCCGCCCGGGACGTCGATAGTCGTCGGGGGTACTTCGATCGCCGTCGGGTCGACGATGAAGTACCTGGGCATCGTTCTCGACGGTCGCTGGAAGTTCGACGAACACTTTCGGCGGCTGACCCCGAAGCTTCTGGCCGCCGCCGGAGCGCTCGGGAGTCTACTGCCCAACCTAGAAGGGCCCGCCGACAAATGCAGACGCCTCTTCGTGGGCGTCGTGCGTTCGATGGCGTTGTATGGCGCTCCGATTTGGGCGGGCGCTCTCTGCGCGCGGAACGTGTCGCTGATTCGCAGGCCGCACCGCGCTATCGCGCTGCGGGCTGCGAGGGCGTACCGCACGGTGTCCTACACCGCATCGTGTCTCCTCGCCGGCAGCCCCCCGTGGGAACTGGAGGCCGAAGCTCTCGCGTCGGTCTTCTGGCGCGTGACGGAAGCGCGCCTGAGGGAGGAACCGCCTCGTCCGCAAGAGGTCGTGCGATGGAGGAGAGAAGCTCGCGACGGCCTCTTCCGGAAGTGGTCGGAGAATCTCGAGGACCCGAACGTAATTACGAGTCGGGGGCTGGTGGCGGCGATTCGGCCCGTTCTGCGCGGCTGGGTCGATAGGCGACACGGTGCGATGTCGTTCCACTTGGCGCAGATGCTGACCGGGCACGGCTGCTTCGGTCGCTATCTGTGCCGAGCGCTGGGGCGGGAGCCGACGTCGGAATGTCACCATTGCGACGCCGGCGCCGAGGACACGGCGGAGCACACGCGCGCGGTCTGCCCGGCGTGGTGCGAAGAGCGCGCCGCCCTGTCGGCGGCCATCGGAGCGGATCTCTCGCTGCCGGCCGTGGTCTCGGCCATGGTCGGCAGCGAGGAGAACTGGAGTGCCGTCTCCTCATTCTGCAGCGCCGTGATGCTGCGGAAGGAGGCGGCGGAGCGGGAGCGGGAACGGGATCCGAACTCGCTTCCGTCTCGTCGCGGTAGACGTGGTCGGCGGCGCAGGGCCTACCTGGCCAACCTGCAGCCGCCGCCCCCGTAGTTTGGATCAGCGGGCGATAGGTCGGGGGATCTATCGACCGCATCGCACGATCCCGAGGAGGACGGAGAGAGGCGATCTTATGTGTTCAAGGGATCCTCTCTCGGGTCGCTGTCGCTTTTGCGGCGACGACGACGGGCCCTAGTCTGGGCAGGCGCCGGCAGGATCGCGAATGAGCTTTGTGTCCTCGCGATCTCGCCACAAGCGCATAGGCGGAACACACGTGTGGTTTTTGTTCAGTAAGAGTCTGACTCCCCTCCGAGCCCCCCCAACCGGAGGGTGTCCATGAAGGATTTTCCACACGTAAAAAAAAAAAAAAAAAAAAAAAGGTTAGGTTAGGTTAGGTTAGGTTAGGTTAGGTTAGGTTAGGTTAGGTTAGGTTAGGTTAGGTTAGGTTAGGTTAGGTTAGGTTTTTTTTTTTTTTTTTTTTTTTTTTTTTTTTTTTTTTTTTTTTTTTTTTTTTTTTTTTTTTTTTTTTTTTTTTTTTTTTTTTCTATACCTCCGACATGTGGGTCGGAGCACGTTTTCTACAATTACTCTTTCATTCCAGTTCTCGCTTTCATGCCTCTCGTACTTTCATGCCGCATACTTGTTCTTTCTCTCATACATCTCTCTCTTACTCGGGGTGGGTTCCCCACTACTATTTGGCCTATCTTATATTGGTTACTCTACTTATCATATCTAATTCTAGGGTAAATGATTACACAGTTCGGTTGTATATTATTTTTGTTTTACAGGGCTGTTCTAATAGTTGTTATTTTTATTTTTACATTATAATTTTTATTTGTCTTGGTGATGATATCATTACCATTACAAACATTTTTACTTTTGACAATCTCTTTATGCTACAATTTTTATTCTTATACTATAGGGTCTTAATTCTATACTTAAATTATGTTTACAAATTTTTTTTTTTTTTTTTTTTTTTTTTTTTTTTTTTTTTTTTTTTTTTTTTTTTTTTTATAGTTTTCTTTTTAATTTATACATGTACTTACTTGCTAACATTTATTTATTAGTCCTTATCTTAATTCTTTCTACATTTAAACTTTTAACTAAATACTAAAAACTTGTTTACAACAAACTGATGACCTAATCCAATGCTAAAAATTTACTACTTAACCTATGCTATCTACCTATATACTTATTATATAGAAATAGCATAATTGCCTGCCTTTCTATTGAAGAGCGACTAGTTTAAATGCCTCCGTATTATTATGGTTAGGTTAGGTTAGGTTAGGTTAGGTTAGGTTAGGTTAGGTTAGGTTAGGTTAGGTTAGGTTAGGTTAGGTTAGGTTAGGTTAGGTTAGGTTAGGTTAGGTTAGGTTAGGTTAGGTTAGGTTAGGTTAGGTTAGGTTAGGTTAGGTTAGGTTAGGTTAGGTTAGGTTAGGTTAGGTTAGGTTAGGTTAGGTTAGGTTAGGTTAGGTTAGGTTAGGTTAGGTTAGGTTAGGTTAGGTTAGGTTAGGTTAGGTTAGGTTAGGTTAGGTTAGGTTAGGTTAGGTTAGGTTAGGTTAGGTTAGGTTAGGTTAGGTTAGGTTAGGTTAGGTTAGGTTAGGTTAGGTTAGGTTAGGTTAGGTTAGGTTAGGTTAGGTTAGGTTAGGTTAGGTTAGGTTAGGCTAGGTTAGGTTAGGTTAGGTTAGGTTAGGTTAGGTTAGGTTAGGTTAGGTTAGGTTAGGTTAGGTTAGGTTAGGTTAGGTTAGGTTAGGTTAGGTTAGGTTAGGTTAGGTTAGGTTAGGTTAGGTTAGGTTAGGTTAGGTTAGGTTAGGTTAGGTTAGGTTAGGTTAGGTTAGGTTAGGTTAGGTTAGGTTAGGTTAGGTTAGGTTAGGTTAGGTTAGGTTAGGTTAGGTTAGGTTAGGTTAGGTTAGGTTAGGTTAGGTTAGGTTAGGTTAGGTTAGGTTAGGTTAGGTTAGGTTAGGTTAGGTTAGGTTAGGTTAGGTTAGGTTAGGTTAGGTTAGGTTAGGTTAGGTTAGGTTAGGTTAGGTTAGGTTAGGTTAGGTTAGGTTAGGTTAGGTTAGGTTAGGTTAGGTTAGGTTAGGTTAGGTTAGGTTAGGTTACCCAGGCCTTTGGAGCCCAGGCCCCGGACTTAGGTCCGGGACCTGGGCTCCAAGGGGAGGAGTTGCTGGACTTCTACTGGGCGCGTCCCCCGGGTGGCGGATAGGGGAAGCCGCCTGCGGTTTCACGACTGCGGGCGGTCGGGGTCCTCGGACCCCCGTGGACCAAAACCAGACGATGCGCTCCGGGTACCACTCTGGTTATCAGAGTGGACCTGTGAGCGCAGGTGTGTTGGCACGGAGGTGCGGCTGTGTGTGTGGCGCTGAGACGGCGCGGAGACGTGGGGGCGGGTTTTTCCTTCCCCCACACGGTGGACGGGGTGGGCGGGTTTGCCGTGGGCTCGCCCGCCCTGTAGCGCTAAGGCGCGGTGTGCGGTGTGCTGGCTGGGTTGTACTGGCTCCCTGGAGCTTGCTCGGTTGCTGGTGCAATCCGGCAGACCAGTTGCGTGAGGGCCGGGCTGTGCCGGCTCCCTGGAGCTTTTAGCTCGGTTATCGGTGCAGTCCGGCGGACCCGTGGGGTAGTTGCCGGGTCGCGCTGGGCTCCCTGGAGCTTGCTCGGTTGTTCGGTGCGATCCGGCGTTGGAGGTGAGGCTTTTGCCTAGCCGGGAGGGGCAGGACGGGTGGGTCCGGGAGGCCTGGCTCGCCCGTCCTGTAGCGCAGGGGCGCGGTGTGCTGGCCGGGTTGTGCTGGCTCCCTGGAGCTTTGCTCGGTTGCTGGTGCAATCCGGCAGACCGGATGCGTGAGGGCCGGGCTGTGCTGGCTCCCTGGAGCTTTTAGCTCGGTTATCAGTGCAGTCCGGCGGACCCGTGGGGTAGTTGCGGGGTCGCGCTGGGCTCCCTGGAGCTTGCTCGGTTGCTCGGTGCGATCCGGCGTTGGAGGTCGGGCGGTCCTGGCCCCCAACGCTATTTTCCGGCGTTGGAGGTCAGGCCTGCCTGGCTTGGAGAGGGGACGCTCCTGGACATGTGTCCCCATTCTGCAGACGGTAGACTGGTCTGGTTGAGCGTCCCCTGCGTGGGGTGGCCGGCTGGAGGGACAGTAAGACCTTCGGCCGGCTTGAGACCGCACGCGCGAGACGTGGGAGCGCTCTCGGTGCCTGGGAGCGCTCTACAATTGGAGGCGGCCTGTCCTGCACCCGCAGGCTGGCCCACCGTCCGGGGCGTCATGGCGCATACTTTTAAGTGGTCCCGTGGCGCCCCACCAGGACGACGAGGGCACCGCTGGTTTTTACTGAGTAGTCCGGCATTGCACTTTCCGCCGGGAGTCTCAGACTTCCGTCGCCTTCGGGTGGCGGGGGTGCGTAAATGCATTTTCCAGCGTAAAAAAAAAAAAAAAAAAAAAAAAAAAAAGGTTAGGTTAGGTTAGGTTAGGTTAGGTTAGGTTAGGTTAGGTTAGGTTAGGTTAGGTTAGGTTAGGTTAGGTTAGGTTAGGTTAGGTTAGGTTGGGGTGCTTGTCGGTGACCTCCTCGTGGTGCACCCTGGGCAACGGGACGGGCAGCAGTATCACAATCGCGGCACTGCTGCCCGTCGCGGCTGACGACCGACGCGTGTGGGGATGCATTCCGGCGCTCTACATTAGAGTTGTCCCGTGAGCGCATCAGGTGGCACAGCGCTCGCGCACTGTGTCACCACGGGGGGGTGGATGGGTTCGGCGTGCGCTTACCCCGCCGTCGGACAGAGTGGGCAGGAGTCCTGTTCGCTCACCGTCCTATTATCGTAATCCCGTTTGTGGTGTCGTGGTGTGTCGTGGTCATGTCTCGCGGCCACGAACGGGACCGAGGGTCTTGCCTTAACCGGCCGGACCGCGAGGAAGAAAACCTCTATAAAAAATTACCCCGAATCCCAAGCGGCGACGCAGCGCGAGGGGATGCATGGCTGATGGGTAGTTCAGTCTCTACTGCGTTCCCCTGCTCTGCAGCCCCGCCGAGGCCAGAGTGGGGTTACGCGAGGCTTGCCCAGGTACAGGGGGTGTTACCTCGGGCTGACCACCCTTTCCCCCATACTCGTGGGAACAGTTATGGAATTTCAAAAATCAACAATTTTAAATGATGATGGTGTGGAGATTGACGAGAGGCCCGAGAAGGGCGGAGTAGAGGAGAGGCCCGAGAAGGGTGGAGTTAGTTCGGGAGGGGAGCTGTCTGACGTCGGCATGAGGTCGCGGTCACCGTGCGACTCCGACTCGTCTCGCGCTCGGCTCTGGAAGCGGAAGCGCGATAGGGAAGAAGACACGTCAGATGACACTGACGATAAGTCCACGGCAGGAAAGTGTCACACGGCGCGCAGGGGTCGTGGTCGACCGCCCACGACAGGGCAATATGTTGGCCTCGCCAAGGCCAAGGCCGACTACCTCAAGCAGTGCGAGAGGGAGCTCGAGCTTGAGGCCGAAAGCGAGGCCATTGAGATCTCAAAGAGAGTGAGAGCTTCGCGCTCCAATATCAATACGGAAGGTGGGTCGATTTCGGGAGAATGCTCGATAACAGATCTGCATCGGAAGGCCCAGGAATATGTCGAGGCCATTCTCACCGTGACGAAGATTTCCAAGAACCTCAAGGGGACAAGCAAGAAAGCCTTAAATGAGTCCGCCGAGGGTATAGGCGAAGTACTCGGCGCCCTATACCACCGAACGACGAATGATGAGGTCAGGCAGCTGCGGGAGGCCAACGAGCGCCTAGAAGCGGAGAACGTACAGCTCCGCTCGGAGATCTCCGAGCTGCGACAGAGTGTAGCCGACATTAGGCGTGAGCTGGGCTCGACGTCCACTCCAGCCCCTCCCGCGAATGAAAACGGACTGATCGACCGCATAATGGCGGGGGTGGGCGCCATGCTCGACTCCCGCCTGGCGAAGCTGGAGGAGTCTGGCAGACTCCTGCCTGAAGCGTCTGAAGTGCGAAAAGGACCACCGGCGGCTTCGAAGAAGATCGCAACGTCGCCGCCGCAGACAGGGGTCACAACGCTGACTCCGCCAGCGAACCCGGCCCCAAAGTCTGCAAGTCAGTCTGCCAAGAAGAAGAAAAAGAAGAAGAAGGCGGGTGCGGCTACCCAAGTCGCCGCGCTCAACGAGCCTCGCCCCCTACCACCTGCTCCGGCCGCTCTGACGGAGGGGTGGAATGTGGTGGCGAGGAAAGGAAGAAAGGCGGGGCCGCCCAAAAACCAGCCCCAGCCCCAGAACAAAGGTGGGCCGGCTAAAAAGTCAAAAACGCCGAAGCTGCGATTGCCGCGATCGGCGGCGGTGCAGCTGACGCTGTTGCCGGGCAGCACGAGGACCTACGCGGAGGTCCTCGGTGCCATAAAGGCTGACGGCCTTATAGCGAGCATGGGCGTCGAGACTCGCTATAGGGTCTCTCAGACCGGCGCGCGAAGGTTCGAGCTGCCCGGCACCGGCAATAAGGAGAAGGCCGAGGAGCTAGCCCGGCGCATCAAGGCGGTCGTCGGCGAGGACGTGGCGGTCACCCGCCCGGAGAAGTGCGCCGACCTGCGGGTGGCCGGGTTAGACGACTCGGTCACTCCCCAGGAGCTGGCCGGCGTGATCGCCAAGGCGGGAGGATGCGCCGAGGAATCGATAAAAGTGGGCGAAGTACGGCAAAACTTCGCCGGCATCGGGACAGCGTGGGTTCGCCTGCCAGTAGAGGCGGCGAAGAAAGTGGTCGACGGGCGCCGCCTACTCGTCGGGTTCGTGTCGGCGAGTGTGACCCTGTTGAAGACGAGACCGCAACAATGCTATCGCTGCCACGAGGTTGGGCACGTGGCAGCGAAGTGTGACAAGGGAGTGGACCGCAGCGGCCAGTGCTACCGCTGCGGCAAGGAGGGGCACATTCGCCGGCAATGTACTGCCGAAGCTTGCTGTCCCATATGCCAGGCGGAGAAAAAACCGGCTGGGCACAGCCTAGTTGCGTGCCCTCGCAATAAAGCGGGAAGGAGGAAGAAGGCGGCGACCAAAAATAAAACCCGCGCGCCGCCTGCCAACAGAGCTGGGGAGGTGACAATGGACACCCAATCATAGTAATGGCGCTTAAGGTGCTCCAAGCCAACCTGAACCACTGTGCCAGGGCCCAGGACCTCCTCGTCCAGAGCCTGGTACAGTGGTCCGTGCGGGCGGCGGTGGTGGCCGAGCCGTACTCGGTCCCGCCGAGGGATAACTGGATCGGCGATAACGATGGCGTGGTGGCCATCGTGACCCAGGTCGCCGCGGGCGCCCCGCCCCTTACGAACATTGTGAGGGGCTCGGGTTGCGTCGCGGCACTGCTGGGGGAGGTGGCCATCGTCGGGGCGTATTTTTCCCCGAACAAGTCGGTCGCCGAGTTCGAGGCGTTCCTCGACGGGACCGAGTCGATCATGCGTAGGTTTTATCCGGCGGAAGTGCTCGTGCTGGGCGACTTCAATGCGAAGTCACGTCTGTGGGGGTGTCCTGCCACAGATGCGCGGGGGGCGATTCTGGAGGAGTGGCTCGTTGCCACCGGCCTGACCGTCCTCAATCGCGGGACGGCCAACACGTGCGTGCGCAGGTCGGGCGGCTCGATCGTGGACGTGTCGTTTGCGAGCCCCGGCCTCGCGCGCCGCGTTCGGGACTGGCGAGTGCTGGAAGACGTGGAGACTCTCTCGGATCATCGCTATATCCGCTTCGAGATCTCCGCTCGTCCGGCGGTGCCGCCAAGCTCCAGCCGCGCCTCGGCGGAGGAGGGTCCTCGGTGGCAGCTGAAGCGTCTCGACCGGGAGCGACTCGACGAAGCGGCGATAGTGGCGTCGTGTCAGCCGCGCGTCGACGGTCCACCGGACAGGGTGGCAGACTGGCTGGTGGCCAGAATGACCGACGCGTGCGACGCGGCCATGCCGCGGTCGAGGGGTCGCCCCGGGCGGGCTCAGGTGTACTGGTGGTCGGAGGCGATAGCGCAGCTGCGCAGGGAGTGCGTGGCCGTCCGACGCCAGTACACGCGCTGCAGGAGGCGCATCTTTAGGACGCCCCCCGCTTCGCAGGACAGGACACGGCACGAGGAGGAGGGCGAGCGGCTGTACGCCCTTTACACGGCAGCCAAAGCCAGCCTCCGTCGTGCCATCGGCGAGTCGCAGGCCGCGGCCAGGGAGGAAATGCTGGACGGACTGAACAGCGACCCGTGGGGGATGCCCTACAAGCGGGTACGCAACAAGGTCCGTCCCTGGGCTCCTCCACTCACGGAGACCCTGGACGCCGAAGTGGTCCGTGAGGTGGTCGCGGCCCTGTTCCCGACGGCGCCGGCCGAGCACGAGCCGCCGTCGATGGCACCGCGGGGAGAGGATCCAGACGTCGGAGAGGAGGCACCGGAGGTCGGCGAGTCCGAATTCGAGGAAGCAGTCGCGCGGCTGCGACGGAAGAACGTCGCTCCAGGCCCGGATGGGATTCCGGGGAGGGCGTGGGCGGTGGCGCTGAATCACCTGGCGCCGCGAGTTCGAGGGCTATTCTCTGCCTGTCTGGCTCAAGCCACAATTCCACAGCGGTGGAAGACAGGCAGGTTAGTCCTCCTCAGGAAGGAAGGCCGGCCGGCGGAGTCACCGTCGGCGTACCGCCCCATCGTCCTCCTCGACGAGCTCGCTAAACTGTTCGAGCGCGTCGTGGCTGCGCGTCTGGTGGCGCACCTCGGGCGTCGAGGACCCGACCTCTCGGACGTGCAGTTCGGCTTCCGCAGTGGCCGTTCTACCGTGGATGCCGTGCTGTGCGTCCGTGCCCAGGTGCAGGAAGCGGTGGCCCAGGGCGACGTCGTCGTGGCGGTGTCTATTGACATCGCCAACGCCTTTAACACGTTGCCCTGGGGTTGCATCAGGGAGGCGCTTCGCTATCACGGTGTGCCGACCTACTTGCGTCGCGTGGTCGGTGCCTACCTCTCCGACAGGTGGGTGGTCTTCCCCGGAAGGGATGGTCGGCTTGTGAGAAAGGAAGTCGTGTGCGGTGTCCCGCAGGGGTCGGTGCTTGGGCCACTCCTGTGGAACATCGGATACGACTGGGTGTTGCGTGGCTCGCTGCTGCGCGGCGTCAGCGTCGTCTGCTACGCCGACGACACGCTGGTGCTGGCCCGCCGACCGACGTATCGGGAGGCGGCAGTGCTGGCGACCGCTGGCGTCGCGCAGGTCGTGGCGCGAATCCGGCGCCTCGGCCTCGTCGTCGCGCTGGACAAGGCACAAGGAATAGTCTTCCACGGCCCGAGGAGGGCGCCTCCCCACGACGCCCATCTTATCGTGGGAGGCACTCGCATCGGCCTGTCGGGCACGATGACGTACCTGGGTCTCGTGCTCGACGGCCGGTGGAAGTTCCGGGCGCACTTCGCGCGGCTCGTCCCGCGCTTGCTGAAGGTGGGAGCCTCGCTCTCGTGGCTTTTGCCGAACATCGGCGGTCCCGGTGTGAGCTGCCGCCGGCTCTACACCGGCGTCGTGAGAGCGATGGCGATGTACGGTGCCCCCGTCTGGTCCGACGCCCTGGACCGCGAGAACATCGCCCTGCTGCGGCGCGCGCAGAGGGTGATGGCGATCAGGGTCGTACGCGGGTACCGTACGATCTCGGGCGACGCAGCGTGCGTGCTGGCTGGAGTCCTGCCCTGGGACCTGGACGCGGTCTCTCTGGCGTCGTCATACCGGCGGCGTCGGAGTCTGGCGTCCGGGACCCTCAGTCCGGCACCACGGCTTGCAGAACACCTGAGGCGAGAGCGGGATGCCGCGATCGCGGAGTGGGTTGTGAGTCTCGAGCGTCCGAGTGCGGGGCACCGGACGATCGATGCGGTTCGGCCGGTTCTTCGGCAGTGGTTAGACAGACGGCATGGCGTCCTAACCTTCCGCGCCACGCAGGTCCTCTCGGGGCACGGTTGCTTCGGGGGGTACCTGTGTCGGGTCGCCGGGAGGGAGCCCTCTCCTCGTTGCCACCACTGCCAGGATTGTGACGACGAGTCGGCGCAACACGTCTTGGAAGAGTGTTCGGCGTGGACGGAGGAGCGTGAAGAGCTCCGAAGCGTAGTTGGGCCGGACCTTTCGCTGCCGGCCGTGATTTCTGCCATGACCGGCAGCGAAAGGTGCTGGGACGCCGTCCTCGCGTACTGTGAGCGGGTGATGGCGCAGAAGGAGGCGGCGGAGCGGGTGAGGGAGGACACCACCGACCTCCCCCTCCGCCGCAAAAGGACCGGGCGTCGGAGGCTGGCGCACGATAACCGCCTCCCTCCCTAGACGCTAGGCAGACCAAAATCTGCCGGGTAGGCGCGCGCGGTGTCCCCCGCGCGCCACCTCCTCCACGAGGACAGGAAAGGGCCTGACGAGGCACGCCGCCGGGGTTTGCAGAAGAATTCGGACTCCTGCGACCCCGGCACGGGCGACGAAGGTGGACACCGTTGGTTTTTAGTGGGTAGTCTGGCATTGCACCTACCGCCGGGAGCCCCACACTCCCGCTGCTGATTTACTCGGCGGCGGGGTCAGTGCGTAAATGCATTTTCCAACGTAAAAAAAAAAAAAAAAAAAAAAAAAAAAAAAAAGGTTAGGTTAGGTTAGGTTAGGTTAGGTTAGGTTAGGTTAGGTTAGGTTAGGTTAGGTTAGGTTAGGTTAGGTTAGGTTAGGTTAGGTTAGGTTTCGGCGGTCTCCCGGGGTGGAGTGTTGTGGGCGGTCTCGCTGGACGTGACCAACGCGTTCAACTCTCTGCCCTGGGAGACGGTGAGGGTGGCGCTGGGATACCACGGTATCCCGCGCTACTTGCGTAGGCTCATCGGAGCTTACTTTGCGGGAAGGGCGGTAGAGTTCCCGATAGGCGGCGGCGGTCTGTCGAGGCGGTCCATGTCGTGCGGCGTTCCGCAGGGTTCGGTCCTCGGACCGCTCCTGTGGAACATCGGCTACGACTGGGTGCTCCGCGGTGCCACGTTGCCGGGAGTGTCGGTCATCTGCTACGCAGACGACACTCTCGTCACCGTCCGCGCCGGCGGGCACCGCGAGGCGGGCCGCCTCGCCACGGCCGGCGTCGCGCAGGTGGTGGCCAGAATTCGGGCTCTCGGGCTGGAGGTCGCCTTGCAGAAGACGGAGGTCCTGGCCTTTCACGGGCCGAGGGCCGCTCCTCCGCCCGGGACGTCGATAGTCGTCGGGGGTACTTCGATCGCCGTCGGGTCGACGATGAAGTACCTGGGCATCGTTCTCGACGGTCGCTGGAAGTTCGACGAACACTTCCGGCGGCTGACCCCGAAGCTTCTGGCCGCCGCCGGAGCGCTCGGGAGTCTGCTGCCCAACCTAGAAGGGCCCGCCGACAAATGCAGACGCCTCTTCGTGGGCGTCGTGCGTTCGATGGCGTTGTATGGCGCTCCGATTTGGGCGGGCGCTCTCTGCGCGCGGAACGTGTCGCTGATTCGCAGGCCGCACCGCGCCATCGCGCTGCGGGCTGCGAGGGCGTACCGCACGGTGTCCTACACCGCATCGTGTCTCCTCGCCGGCAGCCCCCCGTGGGAACTGGAGGCCGAAGCTCTCGCGTCGGTCTTCTGGCGCGTGACGGAAGCGCGCCTGAGGGAGGAACCGCCTCGTCCGCAAGAGGTCGTGCGATGGAGGAGAGAAGCTCGCGACGGCCTCTTCCGGAAGTGGTCGGAGAATCTCGAGGACCCGAACGTAATTACGAGTCGGGGGCTGGTGGCGGCGATTCGGCCCGTTCTGCGCGGCTGGGTCGATAGGCGACACGGTGCGATGTCGTTCCACTTGGCGCAGATGCTGACCGGGCACGGCTGCTTCGGTCGCTATCTGTGCCGAGCGTTGGGGCGGGAGCCGACGTCGGAATGTCACCATTGCGACGCCGGCGCCGAGGACACGGCGGAGCACACGCGCGCGGTCTGCCCGGCGTGGTGCGAGGAGCGCGCCGCCCTGTCGGCGGCCATCGGAGCGGATCTCTCGCTGCCGGCCGTGGTTTCGGCCATGGTCGGCAGCGAGGAGAACTGGAGCGCCGTCTCCTCCTTCTGCAGCGCCGTGATGCTGCGGAAGGAGGCGGCGGAGCGGGAGCGGGAACGGGATCCGAACTCGCTTCCGTCTCGTCGCGGTAGACGCGGTCGGCGGCGCAGGGCCTACCTGGCCAACCTGCAGCCGCCGCCCCCGTAGTTTGGATCAGCGGGCGATAGGTCGGGGGATCTATCGACCGCATCGCACGATCCCGAGGAGGACGGAGAGAGGCGATCTTATGTGTTCAAGGGATCCTCTCTCGGGTCGCTGTCGCTTTTGCGGCGACGACGACGGGCCCTAGTCTGGGCAGGCGCCGGCGGGATCGCGAAAGAGCTTTGTGTCCTCGCGATCTCGCCACAAGCGCATAGGCGGAACACACGTGTGGTTTTTGTTCAGTAAGAGTCTGACTCCCCTCCGAGCCCCCCCAACCGGAGGGTGTCCATGAAGGATTTTCCACACGTTAAAAAAAAAAAAAAAAAAAAAAGGTTAGGTTAGGTTAGGTTAGGTTAGGTTAGGTTAGGTTAGGTTAGGTTAGGTTAGGTTAGGTTAGGTTAGGTTAGGTTAGGTTAGGTTAGGTTAGGTTAGGTTAGGTTAGGTTAGGTTAGGTTAGGTTAGGTTAGGTTAGGTTAGGTTAGGTTAGGTTAGGTTAGGTTAGGTTAGGTTAGGTTAGGTTAGGTTTTTTTTTTTTTTTTTTTTTTTTTTTTTTTTTTTTTTTTTTTTTTTTTTTTTCTTACCCTCCGATATAGGGGTCGGAGACTTTGTTTGCTATCTACTCTTTCATACCAGTTCTCGCTTTTATGCCTCTCGTACTTTCATGCCTCATACTTGATCTTTCTTACATCCATCACCTTTCTCGCACAGGGTGGGTTCCCTCTATTTAAGTCCTAACTTTTTAACTTTGGCTACCTTAGCTTAGCCTGTATAGTGTGTGTGGGTAAATAAATTTGCGCATTGGGATTGTAGCTGTTTTGTTTTACAATATGTTCTTAGTTTCTAGTATATGTTGCTAATTATTGCTAATGATATTCACTATCATTATGACAATTTTCTTTTTTTAAACAAATCTTATTTCATACTTACTACTAATAAGGGTCTTATTCTATTTTGACATATTATTATTTTTACTTACTACTATAATTTGGTTTCTACTAATACAGTATAATTATGGTTTAACTAATATAATTAGGTTTCTAGCAATACAATATAATTTTAGTTCCTATTTTGTTAATTTGATCTTATTCTTACTTACTAACATTGTTTTTGATCTTAACTGTATATCCTTAGCCTATCCTTATCCTATACTTATCCTATGCTATTATTTTATATACATATGATATAAAAATAACATATTTGCCTGCCTCCCTGATTGAAGACCGTTCGCTTACTTGCCGCCTCATCTAGGAATACAAGGATACCGTCGATCATCCTAAGACCCTTCGTAGCCTACAGCTGCCCTGTGTCCCAAAATGCAGAGATTTCCTGCAGGAGTCGGTGGTCGCGCGCTTCCCTCTTGCTCCACTGGAGTCTTGTCTTGCAACAAACATACAAGTTTCTTCCGAAGCCAAGACCCCCGCAGAGTGTCTCGCGCGTGTGTCGCCAGGGAATGGAGACTTCTTGCTAACACGCCACCGCGCCGACCATCACACCTTCAGGAGTACGCGACTGTTGACCGCGCTAACTCGTCCCACTTACTCCTAACTGGGCAGTCACTGCTGAAGGCGTTATGGTCCAGCTTATCCAGCTTCGCCCTTCGGCAGTTCCTGCAGGAGGGCGGGACGGCCTGCGCCCAGTCCGTGCACTCCGTCTTCAGGTGCGGGCCGCCGCAGTGGCTGCACACGTCGACCGACTCCACACAGAATTTCCTGCTATGGCCGTAGCCAAGGCATCGGGAGCACTGCACCAACGGGGACTGGTCCTCTGCCCTCACCCTCTGGAGGTCAATATGGACATACCCTTTACGGGTTATCCTATCCCACAGGGCGGGCGAGGTCTCCAAGACCACGTGAGCCGCGTGCGGATTCCGAGCCCGTCGTCTATATCGGACCCTAGCCCTGCCGGTCTCCTCGTCGAGGCCGTCAAACAACTCCAGATTCTGGTTCCTCAGGGCCTTCAACACGTCCTCGTCGGTGTTAACTGACGAGACGCCCCTTAGAACCAGAAGCGGGTCCCTGTTGCTGACCTCCTCGACCAGGAGCCCCTTACCTTTCTCTTCGACTTTCAGTCTCGCTTTCATCCTTTCCTCCTTGCTACTAAAGGCCATTACCACCTTTCGGTCCTTGGCCTTGCGCACTTTCTCCACCCTGATCCACCCTTCTTTGGCCTCCATCGTCTCACGCAGCTGGGTGAGGACCTCCTCACCCGTCATTTGGTCATCGGTCGACGAGACCACAAGCGAGTGCGAAGCGACCGGTCTCCTCAGCGGAGATCCAGCCGCCACAACACTCGCATATGTCCCCCGATCGACCGCCGCTCCTTCCTGTCTCGCGAGCCTGTCTTGCAGGTCTTTAAGACGCTGTCCGTTTTCGACGAGGAGGCGGGTTTGCTCGTCTAATTTTTCGGTCAGGAGGGAGTCGAGGACCACCACAGGCTCAGCGCCAGCAACCGAGGTCGTCAGCAAAGGCCCGCGCGGTGAGTGCTCTCCGCTAGGGCTCAGCGACTTTTCCTTCGTCACCCTCCTCATGGCCTCGAGCTCCGCCTCACTCGCCTCGAGCATCTCATACAGCCCGTCTATGGCTTCGCCAATCATTTTTTTGTACTCGCGCTTGAGATTTTTCGAACTCGTGGTCGCTATTGAGCAGCGGTGAACCAACTCGTCAGCGGCCTCGAGTCTCGTAGTTTTCCGCGTTTCCTCGATGGATTGGCGGGACAGACGGTGAGGACTACAGGTCTCGGCCGTTTGTGGCGACCCTGGACTCCCCACCGCCAGAGCCTTGTCCTTGCTTGAATTGGGGGAGGGTACTTTCGGGGGGCTCGTCCGCCATGGAGGTCTCGTCTGTACCCCGTCCGTCGATTTTCTCTTCGCTCCTGCGGGCCGGGCCCCTCCGATCCTGTCTTTGGTGGGTGTGCGTATGCCGAACATCGTGAGGGTGCGTCAGTGAATAAAATTTTAGAATTTTGATGTAAAAGTCAAGAGAGTCTTAATATAAAAGTATATAAAAAATTATTTTGAAAACCTTTAAATTTTTCTAGAAGAACGGCTGTAAACGACCGTTCCCCGATCAGGTAGACAGGCAAATATGCCCCGGTACATAAACAACTTAAATCTAACTTACAAACTAACAAAAAGCGAGAAAACTCTACTTTTTGGTCAGTGACTCTACGTAGAGTCGTCAGTTGTAATTTAATTAATAGCCCTCAGTGAGGGAAGGTCGATATCGAAAACCGCGTCTCGCTACGATCAGCGGTTACCGAGATATTGCGCTTTAAAGTTTTCCAATATGGCGTCCGCGTAGTTGGTCTAGATCTAGACTGATTTTAAAAAATTTATAACTCGGGAACCGCTGATCGCAGGATCGCGTGCGTGGGTTCCCCGTAATAGGCCCAGTCTTCTCTACCCTCTCCCGGTCCAAAAAATGGGATCGGGGGGTCAACTCTACGTAGAGTCGTTATGTGCTTAAACGCACAGTTCCCTAAAGTACAAGATATATGAAAGAAGCCCCAGCTCCCTACGATGAAAAATGGCCGAGATATGGCTTGTTTAAATTTTTACAAATGGCCGCCAATATGGCCGCCACGAGATCTTAAATTTGTCGAATCGGCCCTGGTCACTCTAAACTACCCGTTCTTGGGCTCGTTCGATTCGTCTCGGCCAGAGCTGTTTAATTATATATACAGAAATTTTTTAGGATCAACCCCCAATTTTTGGGGTTGAAAAAACCTTATTATTAACACTAAATTTAAATAAAAAAGCACAAAAAATGAGTCTAAAAATCTACAAAAAATTAAACTAACTTACTTAACTATATACAATTTTTACAATCGGTTTCCGAAGAGATCGGGCCACGGGATGCACCCCCACATGCACACCCCTAATTTTCAAAAATTTATATCTCCGAAAGTTTTCAGCCAAAAATTTTGAAATTTAGAAATAAGATAAAACTTTATAAATGCTACGAAATAAACAAAAAATAAGTGGGGGTCGTCGCTTTACTTTTTTTGATATTTAATTTTGAATTTTGAGTAATTTTTGTAAACCCGATATTTTCGGAACCACTAACCGGATTTCAACGTATGTTGCGTCGTTTTTAAAGGCTCGCCGAGACGCGTCGATCGATGTGCTGCACGTCGCTGCAGCTCCTCAGAAACGGAAAACACGTGCCACGTGTTTTTCGGTTTTTTTAAGTTTTCTTCGCGCGCTTGGGCGGAAAAAATCCAAAAAAGGTCTCAAAAGAAGGGTCTTAATAAGACCTATCCGATGACGTTTTAAAAACAATAGGTCGTCGATCTTGTTTGAGCAGCGTTTCTGTTACAAACTTACAGTTGCGGCTAAAACACAGTTTTTCACTTGTAGAATTTTCACTTTTTCACTTTTTTCAATTCTACTTTTGGATTCACGTTAAGCACGTTTCTCCGCAACTTTTGGTATATAGCACTGCACAGTTAGTCACAAAAAAAACCTATTTTTCGATAGTTTACAAATTTATTTTTCTGCGGTTTCGGTCAGAGGAACACTTGTACGCGTCCGTTTAGAGTGGCGGGCGGGGCGTCTCTGGGTTAGGTTAGGTTAGGTTAGGTTAGGTTAGGTTAGGTTAGGTTAGGTTAGGTTAGGTTAGGTTAGGTTAGGTTAGGTTAGGTTAGGTTAGGTTAGGTTAGGTTAGGTTAGGTTAGGTTAGGTTAGGTTAGGTTAGGTTAGGTTAGGTTAGGTTAGGTTAGGTTAGGTTAGGTTAGGTTAGGTTAGGTTAGGTTAGGTTAGGTTAGGTTAGGTTAGGTTAGGTTAGGTTAGGTTAGGTTAGGTTAGGTTAGGTTAGGTTAGGTTAGGTTAGGTTAGGTTAGGTTAGGTTAGGTTAGGTTAGGTTAGGTTAGGTTAGGTTAGGTTAGGTTAGGTTAGGTTAGGTTAGGTTAGGTTAGGTTAGGTTAGGTTAGGTTAGGTTAGGTTAGGTTAGGTTAGGTTAGGTCAGGTTAGGTTAGGTTAGGTTAGGTTAGGTTAGGTTAGGTTAGGTTAGGTTAGGTTAGGTTAGGTTAGGTTAGGTTAGGTTAGGTTAGGTTAGGTTAGGTTAGGTTAGGTTAGGTTAGGTTAGGTTAGGTTAGGTTAGGTTAGGTTAGGTTAGGTTAGGTTAGGTTAGGTTAGGTTAGGTTAGGTTAGGTTAGGTTAGGTTAGGTTAGGTTAGGTTAGGTTAGGTTAGGTTAGGTTAGGTTAGGTTAGGTTAGGTTAGGTTAGGTTAGGTTAGGTTAGGTTAGGTTAGGTTAGGTTAGGTTAGGTTAGGTTAGGTTAGGTTAGGTTAGGTTAGGTTAGGTTAGGTTAGGTTAGGTTAGGTTAGGTTAGGTTAGGTTAGGTTAGGTTAGGTTAGGTTAGGTTAGGTTAGGTTAGGTTAGGTTAGGTTAGGTTAGGTTAGGTTAGGTTAGGTTAGGTTAGGTTAGGTTAGGTTAGGTTAGGTTAGGTTAGGTTAGGTTAGGTTAGGTTAGGTTAGGTTAGGTTAGGTTAGGTTAGGTTAGGTTAGGTTAGGTTAGGTTAGGTTAGGTTAGGTTAGGTTAGGTTAGGTTAGGTTAGGTTAGGTTAGGTTAGGTTAGGTTAGGTTAGGTTAGGTTAGGTTAGGTTAGGTTAGGTTAGGTTAGGTTAGGTTAGGTTAGGTTAGGTTAGGTTAGGTTAGGTTAGGTTAGGTTAGGTTAGGTTAGGTTAGGTTAGGTTAGGTTAGGTTAGGTTAGGTTAGGTTAGGTTAGGTTAGGTTAGGTTAGGTTAGGTTAGGTTAGGTTAGGTTAGGTTAGGTTAGGTTAGGTTAGGTTAGGTTAGGTTAGGTTAGGTTAGGTTAGGTTAGGTTAGGTTAGGTTAGGTTAGGTTAGGTTAGGTTAGGTTAGGTTAGGTTAGGTTAGGTTAGGTTAGGTTAGGTTAGGTTAGGTTAGGTTAGGTTAGGTTAGGTTAGGTTAGGTTAGGTTAGGTTAGGTTTTTTTTTTTTTTTTTTTTTTTTTTTTTTTTTTTTTTTTTTTTTTTCTTCTAGACCCCCACACGTAGGTGTGAGACTGTCCTACTCTACTCATTCATTCCAGTTCTCGCTAGTATTCCTCTCGCACTTTCATTCAGCATACTAGTTCTTTCTGTCATTCATTCCTCATTCACACACTGGGTGGGTTCCCATCTAATCTAATCTATTTCTACTATTTCTGTATTACTTAAAATTATAAACTCTTGGGGAAATGAGTGGGGTTTGGGTACAACAATTTTTATTTACATTTTATTTACTTTTCTTACTACTATTTTATTTGTTACTAGGTTATATTTACAGATTCTTTTACACATTTATTATTACTTCTAATGAAAATTTACAACTAATTTTACATTGGAAGCTATTCTAATTCTTATACTATTCCTACTTATATCTTATTTGCTTATGTTATACTACAATATACAATTATATTCAGAAAACATAATTTTACTGAGTCTTATTTCTAGTATTGACGGCTTTAACTATTTTTACACAATATTGTAGGAACAGATCTCTAGTTGCGTTGTTTGCAATTATTTCACACAGGTTCCTTTCCACCATTTGCACACCCGTTTGGTGTTCTAATCTAAGCCTCTCGTAGGCAAATGCAGGACACTCCAGGAGGACGTGGAGGACGGACTCGGAGCACCCAGGGTCGCAGACGCACGACGGACTCTCCTTACACTTGAAGCGGTACAAGTATTCGGAGAATCCGCCATGCCCCGTCAACGCTTGGGTGACAAACCAGTCCACCCCTATTTTGCTCGTGACTTTGTACGCGGCTATCGCGTCAGGGAAGAACACCCTGGTGACACCAGCCGTTTCGCCGGCTCGATACCGCTGGTTCCATTCATCAAGCGATTGCATGCGAATGCTCCGCCTGATGAATGAAACCGGGCAGCTGTCATAGTCAAAAGCGCGTTTAGACTTCAGCGCAGCCTCCTTGGCCAGATGGTCGGCACGCTCATTGCCCTCCAGCCCTGCGTGGGCTTTGATCCAGAACAAACTAACACGTTTGTCCCGGAGCAGAGCCCTTCGCAGGTGTCCCCGCGCTTCAACGGCTAGGGGATGGGGGGCTACCGGGTTCTCCAGCGTGAGCAGTGCCGACAAGGAGTCGGAATAAATCCCGACGGATCCAGCCAAGGTGTCCGCGGCCATCCGTGCCGCCCGACATATCGCCAAGAGTTCCGCCTGGTAGACCGTACAATAGGACGGCAAAGCAAGCTTGAGGGTTTTGGTTTCGGCGGCGCCAGCCCATACGGACAGCGCCGCGCCCACTTTGCCCTCAATCTTGCTTCCGTCCGTGAAGATATTAAAGGCGTGCTCGCTGTTTGCGGTAAACTGTTCTTGGTCCGCCAGGCGCTTGAACTCGAGGTCGATATGAGAGGCGGGGTGCGGAGACCGCAGAGCCGAGGACATCCGCTCCACCTCTCGATCCCCTATCACCCGCTGGGGGACCCCCCGTCTCGCCTCGTACAAATTCGCGGCTTCGCGGACACGGAGGTCGAGGGGGAGTATCCCAGCGAGCAACAATGCGGAGTTCAGAGAGGTGGTTCGGTATGCCCTGCAAAGCTTCTGCGCGAAGCCCCGCTGGACCACGTTCAGCTGCTTGCGAACACCGAGCTTGTCCACGGCCGGCGCCCAGACGGCAGCCGCATACAAAATCACGGGCTCAACCACCGCCCTGTAAATAGTGCGGATTACTTCAGGATGGAGACCCCAGCTGGCCTTAGCCGCACGGGCCAGCTGGTGATAAAAGGCGAGCGCGCGCCTGCAGACGTTCGCGACGTGGGCGTTGAAGGTGAGTTTGTGATCTATGACGACCCCCAGCAGCTTGATCTCGCTCGCCAGGACAATGTCGACCCCGCCCATGTGAAGACGCGGGGTGTCATACTTCAGTTTGCGCGTCACAACCATAGCGTTTGTCTTGTGGGGCGCAAACCGAAGCTTATTAGATGCTCCCCACGCCCTCACACGCTCGAGGACGGCATTGGCCCGACGTTCGATCTCGAGGGCCGTATCACCCTCGAACACCAACACCACATCGTCGGCGAACGCCTGCGCGTACTCGCCTTTGGCCTCCAACTCCTGAAGTAGTGGATCCAGGAGCAGGTTCCACAATATCGGCCCGCCGATAGATCCCTGCACGCAGCCTTTCCCGGTGTCCCTCACGTGCTCCTCCCCCAGGTACCTCACTCTGGCACGTCTGTCGCTCAGGTAGCTGCCCAAGAGCCGCCTGATGTTTTCGGGGCACCTTTCCTCAGCCAACCTTACCTTTATTTTAGGCCACCAAGCGTTGTCGAAGGCGCCCTCTATATCCAACGAGATCAAAACCAGGATCTTTTTTTCTTCTAATTTATTTCTAATGAACTTAACTAGGGTATAGAGGGCGTCCTCGGTGCTCCGCTGGGGCATGAAGCCAAATTGGCGAGTACTTAGCTTGGGCAGCAGGTGGTATTTTAACCTGGCGACTAGCATTTTCTCCAATATCTTCCCAAGCACCGGAAGGAGACCGATTGGACGATATGATTTTGGAGCTGTATAATCAGTCTTCCCGGGCTTCCGGAGAAAGATGACCGTCGCCTCCTTCCAGGGCCTAGGAAAATATCGGAGCTCGAGGCACCTGTTGAAGAGGCACAAAAAGAGGTCCGGGTCCGATTGGATTGCGTGCAGGCATATATCGGCAGTAAAACCGTCCGCACCTGGGGCCTTCTTCGGGTCAAACGACCGACTAGCCAACTTCAGTTCTGTGTGAGTGAATGGAGGGTCAGTTTGGCCCGAAGAAGTCTCGATGTCGGTCCGCCCGGCCAAGACCCTCACCCGGCGGTGCTCTTCGGAGTCATCCTCTTCGGAGTCCTCCGGGTAGAAGGTCTCAGCCAGGAGTCGGGCCGAGCCCCTGGCATCTAACCCCATATTGTTTACCACCAGCGGTGGGTCCACGTCCCTCCTGGAGGTCCTGCCGAGGACCCTGTATATCCCTCCCCACATAGACTCCCCGTCCTGGCGTTCGCAGAAGGCGACCCAGCTGCGCGTCTGCGCGTGCCTCACCTCGGTCTCGTACCTTTCCTTCGCCTCCAGGTACTCTCCCACAACCTTGCGACGCCTGACCGGCGCCGCGCATCTGATCCTACCTTTCCTGGTGGCCACCTCACGCTTGAGCACTGCCAACCCCTCGTTCCACCACGGCATCGCAAGGACCTCCCTATGTTTGCATCGCAAGGACCTCCCTATGTTTTGTTAGTGGTATTGTTTTTGTGCATGTTTTTTGTATTATGTCGTTTAGTTGAGTTATTGTGGAGTCCAATTGTGCGTGTGTCTGTATGTTTTTAATTGTGTCTATTGTGAAGTGTTCTTGCGTTTTAATTTGACCCAGTTTCTCACGAAACTGGGCCCAATTCGCCTTTTTTGTGAAGTATTTTCGTGTTGTGTGTCTGATGGTGTTTGTGTTGATGTGTTTGGTGTTGATGAGGAAGGTGATGGCGTTGTGGTCCGAGTTGGTCAGGTCTTCGCGCACGCGCCAGCCGTCCACCAGGCCAAGCAGGTCAGGCGATACAGCAGTTATATCAATATAACTGCTGTACCTTTCGCCGCCCCGGATAGTGTCGAAGGTGGGGGTTTCCCCTTGGTTCAGGAGGCAGAGACCGAGGTCCTCCAGGAACCCGTGCAGTTCTTCGCCGCGGCGATCCGTCACGGGACTACCCCACCAGACGCATTTGGCATTGGAGTCTCCCCCAATTACAATACTCCGACTTCCCGTCTCGCGCTGCACCCGGCGCAGATGTGCCAGGTACGAGTCCATCGGCAGGTTAGGCTCAAAGTAAAATGAGACCAGGATGATCTCCCGGCTGCGAACTCGGATCCCCACCACAGAGATGTTGTTCGTGGTGAGTTTCGGGTACTGCGTGATGTGAAGGTCCGCATCAAATACGATGACTGCGGCCTTGACAGTCCCACTTCCATCGTCCGCACACTGGAAGACCCTGATCCCACTCTGACCTTTCACACGCCTTATGCCGCCGACGTATGGCTCCTGTACCAGAGCAATCCGCGTACGCAGGCTAGAGGCTTCGATCAGGAAGTCGGAGTATGCCAACTTACTGCGCTGGAGGTTCGCCTGGAGGATGTTTAAAGCCACTGTGTCTACCGGCCTGCCCTTAGCAATACGCTACGGAGGAGCGGGCGATGTCATCCCACCTCCTCCTGACGGGACAGTCGTCGCTAAAAGCGTTATGGTCGTGCTTTGCGAGCTTCGCCCGACGACAGTTCCGGCAGGAAGGTGGCGACACCGCCGGGTCCTCCGTGCATTGAGCCTTAAGGTGTGGCCCGCCACAGGTCCTTGCAGTACTTCCGCCCATGGCCGTATCCGAGACAACGCGTGCACTGGACCAGTGGAGACTGGTCCTCCACCCGCAGCCTCATTAGGTCGATTTGTACCGTACCTACACCCGTTATCCTCGCCCAGAGTTTGGGCGATACACTTAGGACTACGTGGGCCGTGAGCGGGTTCCGTGCCCTCCTACGATATTTTATTTGAAGGCGGTCTTCCCCGGGGTCGAGGTCGCTAAATAGATGTCTGTTTTGGTTTCTCAGACCTTTTGTAACCTCATCGTCTGTATGTGCTTTCAGAACACCTCTTATTATTATTAATGGGTCTCTGTTTTTCATCTCCTCGACCACGAGGCCCGTTCCTTCCTTCGCCAGTTTTTCTTTTACTTTCGCCCTGTCTTCAATAGTCCCGAAGCCCATGATTATTTTTCTGTCCCTGGCTTTCCGGACCCGGTCGATTTGGACCCACCCCTCTTTGGCGTCAATAGTCTTCCTCACTGTGTTAAGGACCTCGTCCGCTGTCTGTTCGGCATCCACTGAGGTGACCACCACCGAGTGCAATGCCGCAGGCCTCGCGGGATGTTGCGGTCTCGAGGCGGCCACATTTGCATAGCTCCGCCGCTGCTCCTCAACCGTCCGGCTGCACTTCACCAGCTCCTCTTGGAGGCTCTTCATCCTCTCATTTGTCTCCAGGAGCAGCTGGCGCTGCACCTCCAGACTTCTACTCAGACTGGGGTCCGGGGGGACCACGAACGTGGCGTCGGCGCTTACTTTCGCCGGCGCCCCGTCCACAGAACCCACGTCCCCCTTTCGTGCCCTCTCGGTTCTGAGGTCAGCCTCGGAGTCAGCCACTATCTTCTCGAGAACTTTTAGCGCTCCTAATATGTCATTTTTATACTCAGTTTTTAAATTTCTAGAGTTCTGGACAGCGTTTCTTATTTTAGTTGCCTGCTCTGTCGCTGTCCGCTCTCGGTTATCCATGTTTTCCTCAGTGGATGCGTGTACCTGCTCTTCTCCCTCCTCCCTAGGGCTATTCCCCGCGTCAAGGGTTTTTCTCTCATTTGATTCCCCGGCAGCCGGTCCCCTTTTATCCGGCTTTTGTTGGGTAAACTTGTTTGGCCTTCCGGGGGAAATAACAAAAGCAACCTGCGCTTTAGTCTTTGAAGTGGTCGCTGCTGGTATGCGTGCCCGCGCTTCACCCCCTTCCTTAGGGCTATGCGCTACTTTCCGGGCCGTTTGCGCTTTAGGCTTGGATGTGGTCGGCGCACCCTGTGGCTTATCGAGAGCAGAATCTTTAGTGACTTGTTCTATGATCTCGATGCTAGTACGGACCGACTTTTTGAGTCCTTTGGGGGAGGGAGAGGGTGCGGGTGAATTAATCGCCTCTTGTTGTTTTGGTGGGGTCCTAGGAGTCATCATTTTAGAGGGGGTCGCGTTAAGAGTTAAAAGCTAAAAGGAACAGCGTCGAAAATTTGTATAATAAAATTAAAATTAGTCAAGTGTATATATCCCGCAATAGCGGTTGTAAAAAAGCTAGAGACTGTTCCTATGTATCAGTATAAAACAGGCAAATATGCCTGGGTCCTAAAAATATCTAATCTAACTTAAAAACTAACAAAAAGCGAGAAAACTCGACTTTTTGGTCAATGACTCTACGTAGAGTCGTTGGATATAGTTAATTTGGTAGCCCTCAGTGAGGGAAGGTCAGCACCGAAAACCGCGTCGCTCTACGACCAGCGGTGGTTAGGTTAGGTTAGGTTAGGTTAGGTTAGGTTAGGTTAGGTTAGGTTAGGTTAGGTTAGGTTAGGTTAGGTTAGGTTAGGTTAGGTTAGGTTAGGTTAGGTTAGGTTAGGTTAGGTTAGGTTAGGTTAGGTTAGGTTAGGTTAGGTTAGGTTAGGTTAGGTTAGGTCAGGTCAGGTCAGGTCAGGTCAGGTCAGGTCAGGTCAGGTCAGGTCAGGTCAGGTTAGGTTAGGTTAGGTTAGGTTAGGTTAGGTTAGGTTAGGTTAGGTTAGGTTAGGTTAGGTTTTTTTTTTTTTTTTTTTTTTTTTTTTTTTTTTTTTTTTTTTTTTTTCTTACCCTCCGATATAGAGGTCGGAGACTTTGTTTGCTATCTACTCTTTCATACCAGTTCTCGCTTTTATGCCTCTCGTACTTTCATGCCTCATACTTGATCTTTCTTACATCCATCACCTTTCTCGCACAGGGTGGGTTCCCTCTATTTAAGTCCTAACTTTTTAACTTTGGCTACCTTAGCTTAGCCTGTATAGTGTGTGTGGGTAAATAAATTTGCGCATTGGGATTGTAGCTGTTTTGTTTTACAATATGTTCTTAGTTTCTAGTATATGTTGCTAATTATTGCTAATGATATTCACTATCATTATGACAATTTTCTTTTTTTAAACAAATCTTATTTCATACTTACTACTAATAAGGGTCTTATTCTATTTTGACATATTATTATTTTTACTTACTACTATAATTTGGTTTCTACTAATACAGTATAATTATGGTTTAACTAATATAATTAGGTTTCTAGCAATACAATATAATTTTAGTTCCTATTTTGTTAATTTGATCTTATTCTTACTTACTAACATTGTTTTTGATCTTAACTGTATATCCTTAGCCTATCCTTATCCTATACTTATCCTATGCTATTATTTTATATACATATGATATAAAAATAACATATTTGCCTGCCTCCCTGATTGAAGACCGTTCGCTTACTTGCCGCCTCATCTAGGAATACAAGGATACCGTCGATCATCCTAAGACCCTTCGTAGCCTACAGCTGCCCTGTGTCCCAAAATGCAGAGATTTCCTGCAGGAGTCGGTGGTCGCGCGCTTCCCTCTTGCTCCACTGGAGTCTTGTCTTGCAACAAACATACAAGTTTCTTCCGAAGCCAAGACCCCCGCAGAGTGTCTCGCGCGTGTGTCGCCAGGGAATGGAGACTTCTTGCTAACACGCCACCGCGCCGACCATCACACCTTCAGGAGTACGCGACTGTTGACCGCGCTAACTCGTCCCACTTACTCCTAACTGGGCAGTCACTGCTGAAGGCGTTATGGTCCAGCTTATCCAGCTTCGCCCTTCGGCAGTTCCTGCAGGAGGGCGGGACGGCCTGCGCCCAGTCCGTGCACTCCGTCTTCAGGTGCGGGCCGCCGCAGTGGCTGCACACGTCGACCGACTCCACACAGAATTTCCTGCTATGGCCGTAGCCAAGGCATCGGGAGCACTGCACCAACGGGGACTGGTCCTCTGCCCTCACCCTCTGGAGGTCAATATGGACATACCCTTTACGGGTTATCCTATCCCACAGGGCGGGCGAGGTCTCCAAGACCACGTGAGCCGCGTGCGGATTCCGAGCCCGTCGTCTATATCGGACCCTAGCCCTGCCGGTCTCCTCGTCGAGGCCGTCAAACAACTCCAGATTCTGGTTCCTCAGGGCCTTCAACACGTCCTCGTCGGTGTTAACTGACGAGACGCCCCTTAGAACCAGAAGCGGGTCCCTGTTGCTGACCTCCTCGACCAGGAGCCCCTTACCTTTCTCTTCGACTTTCAGTCTCGCTTTCATCCTTTCCTCCTTGCTACTAAAGGCCATTACCACCTTTCGGTCCTTGGCCTTGCGCACTTTCTCCACCCTGATCCACCCTTCTTTGGCCTCCATCGTCTCACGCAGCTGGGTGAGGACCTCCTCACCCGTCATTTGGTCATCGGTCGACGAGACCACAAGCGAGTGCGAAGCGACCGGTCTCCTCAGCGGAGATCCAGCCGCCACAACACTCGCATATGTCCCCCGATCGACCGCCGCTCCTTCCTGTCTCGCGAGCCTGTCTTGCAGGTCTTTAAGACGCTGTCCGTTTTCGACGAGGAGGCGGGTTTGCTCGTCTAATTTTTCGGTCAGGAGGGAGTCGAGGACCACCACAGGCTCAGCGCCAGCAACCGAGGTCGTCAGCAAAGGCCCGCGCGGTGAGTGCTCTCCGCTAGGGCTCAGCGACTTTTCCTTCGTCACCCTCCTCATGGCCTCGAGCTCCGCCTCACTCGCCTCGAGCATCTCATACAGCCCGTCTATGGCTTCGCCAATCATTTTTTTGTACTCGCGCTTGAGATTTTTCGAACTCGTGGTCGCTATTGAGCAGCGGTGAACCAACTCGTCAGCGGCCTCGAGTCTCGTAGTTTTCCGCGTTTCCTCGATGGATTGGCGGGACAGACGGTGAGGACTACAGGTCTCGGCCGTTTGTGGCGACCCTGGACTCCCCACCGCCAGAGCCTTGTCCTTGCTTGAATTGGGGGAGGGTACTTTCGGGGGGCTCGTCCGCCATGGAGGTCTCGTCTGTACCCCGTCCGTCGATTTCTCTTCGCTCCTGCGGGCCGGGCCCCTCCGATCCTGTCTTTGGTGGGTGTGCGTATGCCGAACATCGTGAGGGTGCGTCAGTGAATAAAATTTTAGAATTTTTGATGTAAAAGTCAAGAGAGTCTTAATATAAAAGTATATAAAAAATTATTTTGAAAACCTTTAAATTTTTCTAGAAGAACGGCTGTAAACGACCGTTCCCCGATCAGGTAGACAGGCAAATATGCCCCGGTACTTAAACAACTTAAATCTAACTTACAACTAACAAAAAGCGAGAAACTCTACTTTTTGGTCAGTGACTCTACGTAGAGTCGTCAGTTGTAATTTAATTAATAGCCCTCAGTGAGGGAAGGTCGATATCGAAAACCGCGTCTCGCTACGATCAGCGGTACCGAGATATTGCGCTTTAAAAGTTTTCCTATATGGCGTCCGCGTAGTTGGTCTAGATCTAGACTGATTTAAAAAAATTTATAACTCGGGAACCGCTGATCGCAGGATCGCGTGCGTGGGTTCCCCGTAATAGGCCCAGTCTTCTCTACCCTCTCCGGTCCCAAAAAATGGGATCGGGGCGTCAACTCTACGTAGAGTCGTTATGTGCTAAACGCACAGTTCCCTAAAGTACAAAGA